>NW_025879584.1:0-2299 GCF_002878395.1 Capsicum annuum
CATAACTTTTTGCTGCGATAGATAAATTGGATGAAACTAATTTCATTGGAAAGAGGACTCGCAGAGATTTCCATTGATATATACTAGATTACCCAGATCATTATGTACAAGTAGTTATGATCGTTTAAATTTGGAGCAAAAATACTCCAGGCCTCAGTACTTTTTTTCCTGCATGTTTTACTGTTCACTACTATTCACGATTTGATCGGAATGTTCATAACTCGTCGCTCGGGTGTCCGTTTTGGATGATCCACATATCGTTGGAAAGATTATTCGATACTCTACACAATGGTGGGTCATAATCTAAGACATACCACATGGAAAATTTATAATTCATTCTAGAAGTTAGAACCCAACACGTTTACGAACAAAATTTCAACAAAAAATTTCCCGGGGTATTACGTCATCCCCCCTTGGAAACATTCATCCTCGAATGACACTAGACATGCCAAGATTAGATTGGGAATAGAGCATACAGCTGAAACCATTCGTTAGACTCATCACCACATCGTTTCTCACTCCGAACGCAACATAGAATGCATAAATTCAAGAAACTATAGCTGAACACATAATAAATAACAGTTGAACTGCTGCAACTTTTATCAAAAGTACATGATTTAGGAAAGAACGGTACCTTCGACTTGATTGGATTTCGCGGAAAATAGGTGCGGGTACTTGGATCGCATATCCGCCTCAGCTTCCCAAGTTGCACCCTCAATAGATTGGTTTCGCCACAACACCTTGACCAAGGGAACTTTGTTGTTCCTTAGTCTTCGGACACTGAAATCAAGAATCTCAACAGGAATCTCATCAAAAGAAAGATTTTCTTGAATGTCAGCACTCACAGAGGAATCCACTACCACAACATCGCTAATATGCTTTCTAAGCATGGAGACATACAATATTGGATGAACAGAGGACAACTCGGAAGGCAACTCAACCTCATAAGCTACCTTACCAACACGGCTAAGAATTTTGTAAGGACCAACATAACGGGGACTAAGCTTCCCCTTCTTTCTGAGTCTCTTCACCCCTCTCATGGGTGAAATTTTCAGATACACTAGGTCACCAACTTCAAACTCAAGATCTCTCCTTCTAACATCCGCATATGAATTCTGACGACTCTGCACAATTTTCAACCTTTTCCTAATCAAATTAACTTTTTCCATAGCCTCAAATACCGAATTAGGATCACTCACAGCCGCTTCACCCACCTCGAACCAACCTATGGGTGATCTACACTTCTTCCCATATAAGGCTTCAAACGGAGCCATGCCAATACTAGAGTGGAAAATGTTATTGTAAGAAAACTCTATCAACGATAAGTGATCATCCCAACTTCCCTTAAAGTCAAGTGCACAAGCTCTCAACATATCTTCTAAGGTCTGGATAGTCCGCTCAGCCTGACCATTGGTCTGCAGATGAAAAGCAGAACTCAAAAGCACTTGGGTACCAAGACCCTTCTGAAAAACTTTCCAAAATTGCGAAGTGAACTGAGTACCCCTATCCGAAATGATAGACAAGGGAACTCCATGCAGTCTGACTAGCTCTCGCATATACAATCTAGCGTAATCCTCAGCAGTATATGAAGTATGAACAGGAAAGAAATGAGCAGACTTAGTCAACCTATCAACCACAACCCAAATGGAATCATGATGGCGTCGGGAAAGAGGTAAACCATTGATGAAGTCCATATTTATCTCTTCCCACTTCCAGGTGGGAATACTAAAATCTTGCATCATATCACTAGGTCTTTGGTGTTCAACCTTAACCTGTTGGCATGTTGCACACTTAGCTACAAATGCTGCTTTATCTTTTTTCATGCCACTCCACCAATAGATTTCCCACAAGTCTCGGTACATCTTGGTGGCACCAGGATGAATAGAATATTGCGCCCCGTACGCTTCAGCTATAATCCTTAGTCTCAGATCATCAACATTCGGGACACACAATCTACCCTGCAATCTCAACACACCATCTCTCCCTTGGGAGAAAACCTCTACTTTTTGGTCCTTGACCAAACTAGCATCTAAGTATTGCTTTTCCTTCACTTCCGAAACCAAGGAGGATTCGAAACTACTCTGAACCCCTATACTACCTTCAGCAGAGTCAAACAACCTAACCCCAAATCTAGCCAAACGATGTACATCACGAGCCAACTCTTTCTTACTTTCTACCATATGCGAAATACTACCTATGGACACTTTACTTAGGGCATGCGCCATAACATTGGCCTTTCCTGGATAGTACATCACACTCATATCATAGTCGTTTAACAATTCTAACCATCGTCTCTGCC
>NW_025879585.1:0-1747 GCF_002878395.1 Capsicum annuum
TCTCCATGTAGCTCACATGGTTTATGTCGGTTATAGGATCTCCCAGTGTGTGTGTGTTTCCTTGTGTCTATGGTGAATGGTGAAGTGATTTGAAAGTAGAATTGTGAAAGTTATTCTTTCGAAAGATTTAAATGATATTTACATTATGAGAATTGATATTCTTGATGAACTAAAAGCGATTGATAAATTATATGATGACTCACATGTGTTATTGTACTTATTTCATCCTCTCATAATTATGATGATTTTCTTCGGGCTATGAGAGTCTTTTATATATCCTGCATATTTCTTATAAATATTTATGATGATGATGTTTATAAAACTGCATACACCCCCATATACTCGGTTCTTTTCCATGGTATTGACCCACATCTTAGGATATGGGCTGCATTTTTTTGGAATGTAGGTTCAGGTGCTCAGTTCTAAGTTTGACAGTGATTCTTCGGACACGCTGCTCTACATCCTCTATTGTGGTAAATCCTCATGTTTCAAGGACGTGATGTCTGATGTTGGTTTCATAGAATTGTTTACATTTGATAACTGAGTATGAGTCAGTCAGGGTATGTCTCAATGGCTCGCTGGTTATATTGATTTTCTTAGAGGCTTGTCAGACTAGTATAGATATTGGGAGTTGACTAATAAGTCACATTTTTGTTATCTTTCTAAAATTCTTTTATTCTTAGATGATGATTACTCTGTTGATATTTGAGGGTTATTTATGGAAACCCCATTGATTCATGTTGAACTAAATGAAAATGGCTCAAAGGGTTAGCTTGGGGCTACTCGTAGCCTTAAGCACCGTGTGACGCTCCGGGACCCATTTTTGGAGCGTTACAAACTTGGTATCAGAGCGTAAGGTTTTAAGGTATCCTAGGGAGTCTAATAAGCCACGTTAAGTAGAATCTTGATCATCGGTGTGTAGCGCGCCACATCTATGAGCAAGAGGCTACAAGACATTTTAGGAAAAAATATGATTCTTTCTTTCAGAAGTCTATCGTGCTTAAAGTGTCTCTCTCTGCTATTGATTCGTGTTCTCCTCTTTCAGAAATATGCCTCCACGTCAAGAGAGAAGAAATAATGATGGTCAGCAAGCTCAACCCGCTGACCCATTGAATGAAAATGTGTCTCATACTGAATTTCGGGCAGCCTTTCAGGCGCTGGCCCAAGCTATTACTGCAAATATTCAGGCCAACCCAGCCCCGGCTCCACAGCAGCAGGGAGGTAATTCATCTTCTTCCAGGATCAGTGACTTCATGCAGATGAATTTGCCAGAATTCTATGGGTCTAAACCTGATAAGGATCCACGGTTGTTTTTAGAGGAGGTTCGGAAGATTACTCAGGTGATGCATGTATCTGAGGAACATAGTGTGGAGTTGGCTGCATTTAGGTTAAAAGACCTTGCTTATGACTGGGTTGTTGCTTTGAGAAAAGGTAGAGGTAAGGGAGTTGTCCCTACAACTTGGCAAGAGTTCCAGGATGCATTCCTGGATAAGTTTTTCCCTTTGGAGATGAGAGAGGTAAAGGTGGAAGAGTTTATGAACCTGCGACAGGGCTCTATGACTGTTACGGGGTACTGTCTAAATTTCAATCAGTTGTCCAAGTATGCTCCTAACTTAGTGGCTGATAATCGGGCTAGTATGTGTAAGTTTGTGACTGGAGTGTCTAGTTACGTGGTTAAAGAGTGTAGGTCTGCTATGCTAAATAGTGAGATAAATCTTTCTAGGCTAATGACTCATGCCTAATAGAT
>NW_025879586.1:0-1209 GCF_002878395.1 Capsicum annuum
TTTGTGGATGAGATGGAAAAAATCTTTAAGGTGATGCATGTGGATGAGGTTGAAGGGGTGGAGTTAGCAACCTATCAGCTCAAGGACGTTGCGAGTCAGTTAAGATGAAAAAGGTCAAAGTGCTGAGCCTACAGTTTGGGGCAAATTTGTGGAAGCCTTCCTTGATCGATTCTTTTCTCTGGAGTTAAGGGAGGTCAAAGCGAAAGAGTTTATGAATCTGAAGCAGGGCAGTATGAGTGTCCAGGATAACACTTTGAAGTTTAATAAACTAGCCCGTTATGCACCAGAGTTGACTAGTAATATGAGAGCCTGAATGAGAAAATTTGCATCTAGCCTTGCTGATGACCTGGTACTTGAGTGCCAGGGGGCTATGTTGAATAAGGAGTTAGACTTTGCTCGACTGACCGTTCATATACATCAAGTGAAAGAGAAGAAGAAAAAGATTGTTGAATCTAGAGAGAAAGACATATAGGCTAAGAGAGCTAGATCTGTGGACCAGCACCAGAGTCAGCCACAGAGTGGTAACTGGGGTACAAAGTGGTCGAAGAAGATTAAGTTTTGGAATAATGCACAGTCAGCAGCCAGCGCCCTAGAACCAGACCACCGACAGACAGACAAACTCAGAGTTTTCAGACTTCTCATGGGTCCAAATCTCTAGGTACACAGTCTTAGGGCAGTGTGGCCCAGCAGTATCGTACTCGTCTGTGGTGTGAGGTTTGCGGAAGGAATCATCTAGGGAAGTGCTGGTTTGAGGGGAGAAACTGCTATACTTGTGGCAAAGTGGGTTACCTTCAAAGATATTGTCCATCTGCTGGAATAAATGCGGGGGGCTAAGTCCCAAGCCGCCTCCATAACTCTTTTTCCTAAGGATGCCCCTTCAGCTGCCAGAAGCGGTCGCAACCGGTTATATTCTTTGACTAACCACCAGGAGGCGGAAGCTTCACCAGATGTTGTCACCGGTAAGTTACGAATCTTTTCTCGTGATGTATATGTATTGCTTGATCCCGGGTCTACTTTATCTTATGTGACCCCTTATGTGGCTATTGGTTTCGGGTTTGAGCCTGAAGTTATTGTAGAACCCTTCTCTGTTTCTACTCCAGTAGGTGATTCTGTTGTTGCTAGAAGGGTATATAGAAATTGTGTCATGTCTATTCATAGTAGGGAAACTATGGCAGACCTTATAGAACTGGATATGATAGACTTTGATGC
>NW_025879586.1:1309-1857 GCF_002878395.1 Capsicum annuum
CAAAGTTATTGTAGAACCCTTCTCTGTTTCTACTCCAGTAGGTGATTCTGTTGTTGCTAGAAGGGTATATAGAAATTGTGTCATGTCTATTCATAGTAGGGAAACTATGGCAGACCTTATAGAACTGGATATGATAGACTTTGATGCCATCCTTGGGATGGACTGGCTCCATTCGTGTTATATCACCTTTGATTGTAGAACCCGAAAGGTCACTTTTTCTTTCCCAAATGAGATACCAGTTATTTGGGCAGGGAGTTCTGTGGAACCTAGAGGTCACTTTATCTCTTATCGTAGAGCCCGAAAGCTTATCTCCAAAGGGTGTATGTATCATCTAATACGAGTAAAAGATTCAAAAGTTGGAAACCTTCCTCTGTAGTCAGTCCTTGTAGTGAATGAATTCCCAGAAGTCTTTCTCGAAGATCTCCCAGGGATACCAACTGATAGAGAGATAAATTTTGGCATTAATGTGTTGCCAGACACTCATCCTATTTCTATTCCGCCGTATAGAATGGCTCCCATGGAACTAAAGGAGTTAAAGGAACAGCTTG
>NW_025879587.1:0-1219 GCF_002878395.1 Capsicum annuum
ATTTGGAATATGAATTTAATGCATGATGCATGAACTGGGCTATACTCATAACTACTGGTATACTCTATCTTGGAATAGTAACATGTCTGAGATTTCGAGTAGCATGAATAAGTGCAAAGATGAGAAAACAAGTCATGCGAATCTGACTGCTAAACTGACCTATTGGCCATACAGACTAAATTATACTACACCCTCATACTTAACTGGAGTATCTCTTTAGCACAATTCTCTAAAGAAATTCTAGCGGTAATAGGGAGCCATGAATCTTGGGTATGGATTACACAAGACATCCAACTGAGGAAATCACAACATTGACACTACTCTGCAGTCTGGAATATAGACATATAACTCCTAAATTAGGATAGAATTTTCAGACCGTTGGCAATACAACTTCTTACTTTCAGGCTTAGAGCACTTCCCGAATATCCCTTAACTATACTATTCCCTATAAATATCATATTCATTCAACTCAGCTTAAAATTCTCATATGAGCATTGACAAATCTTTCTACTAATGTCGGAAATAACTTAATCCCTTCGTTGTGATCAAGCCTAACTCTAAGTCAGAAAAAATACAACATGCCAGACCACGCTATTATTCTAAACCATATGATGCCACCTTCTATATCTCCTTTAAAGATCACATCCTAAGTATAACATGCCTTACCACTTCAATAACTACTCTGAACTCTTAATATGAAGTCGTTAATGCATATTATGACCTTCCGCTACAATCCCAAAATATCATTCAAGCCTAATTTATAACCACATGTTAACTTCAAGGAAACCACATATAAATACATATTTCACATAGTTTCTAAACTATTGTCAATATAACTCCCACGCGCTACCCTAAGACATACACACAAAAACTTTTCCACTAACCATCACATGTATTAAAGACTTGGCCCCAAATCTTACTTCATACTTATGGGCTTATCTAAACAAGCATACTATTATCTTCCATCAACAAGAACATTTACATTATCACCACTATCATTGCATAGGAAGGGTCACTAAAAGGTTAAAACATAAGACCCTAAAGCGTTAAAAGATCTTTATACAGAACTGAACACACTATAAAGAGTGAGTACATGTGTCATGAGTTGCATGACCTCAACTAGATTTCATAACATAAGGAATGTGATTCCGACTACTTGAATGAACTAGAACTCATTATCTTAGAACTAGAAGAGTACGTGACTCTCTATCATATACCG
>NW_025879588.1:0-2572 GCF_002878395.1 Capsicum annuum
TGACCTCATATGCTCAACCTTAACCTGTTGACACACCATGCACTTGGTCATAAAATTAGCCACATCCGTCTTCATACCATTCCACCAATAGATTTAATTGAGATCATGATACATCTTAGTCGAGCCAGGATAAATAACATAGCGTGACTTATGTGACTCAGCCAAAATCCTTCGCCGTAAATCTTCTATATTAGGATTACACAACCTCCCTTGGTATCGTAAAGTACCATCACCACTGATCTCAAACACCACTACCTTTTACCCACTGATATCACTCTTGATTTTTATCAAGATAGGATCTAACACTTGTTTCTCTTTAATCTCCGCACCAAGAGATGATCGAACCACTTCTTGAACCACTACACCACCATTTTTGAAGTCTAACGGGAAAACTTCAAGATTAGCCGAGCGGTGAATATCCTTCACCAATTCTCATTTTTCTTCTTCCACATGAGGCAAACTCCCCATAGATAACCTGCTAAGAGTATCAGCAACCACATTAGCCTTACCTGGGTGATAGTAAAGACTCATATTATAATTCTGGAGAAGCTCAAGCCATCTTCTCTGCCTGATCCACCTCACTCTTTAAATAAACCAGAATGTCATCAATGACAAAGAGATCCAAATACTGATAAAAAACTCTGTTCATCAGATCCATAAACACCGCTGGAGCATTAGCCAACCCAAATGACATCACTAAAAATTCAAAGTTTCTATAACGAGTACGAAAAGCTATCTTAGGGATATCCACCTCCCTAATCTTTAGCTGATGGTACCCACACCAAAGATCTATCTTAAAAAAAAACTTGGCACCTTATAACTGGTCAAATAGATCATTTATCTTTAGAAGAGGATACATGTTCTTGACCATCACCTTGTTCAGCTGCCGATAGTGAATGTACATCCAAAGAAAACCATCATTCTTACGCACCAACAACACCAGTGCACCCTAAGGAGATACACTAGGACGAATAAACCCCTTATCCAGAAGATTCTTAAGTTTCTCCTTAATTTTCTTCAACTCAACTAGAGCCATTCTATATTAGAAAATAGAAATTGGATGAGTGTCCAGAATTAGATCAATATCAAACTCTATTTCCCTATTCAGAGGAACACCAGAAAGATCATCTGGAAAGACCTCTAAAAACTCATTAACCACAGGAACTGACTGAAAAAAAGGACCTTTCGAGTTAGAATCTTTAACCTGGACTATGTGATAAAGACAACTTTTAGAGATCAACCTTCGAGCTCTAAGATAATAAATCAACCTCCCCCTAGGAGCTAAATAAACACCCTCTCATTTTATAATCGGCATACCGGGGAACCTAAAAAAACCTTACGGGTCCGACAATCCAAAGATGCGTAACAAGAGTGTAACTAGTCCATACCCAAAATATAATCAAAATCCATTATATATAACTCAAATAGATCCACCAAGGTTTTCTTGCCATCAATAAATACCACACAGCCCCTATAGACTCTCTTACCAATAACCGAGTCACCCACTGGGGTAGAAACAAAAAAAGAGATCTAAAATAACTTTTGAATCAAAACCAAAAGATACAACCACATATAGAATCACATAGGAGAGAGTAGACCCCAGATCAAGTAAACAATATAAGTCACGAGAGAAAAGTTGTAACATACCAGTAACAACATCAAGTGATGCCTTAAATTCCTGTTGGGATGCCAAAGTATACAACCTATTTCGACCAACACTAAAACCAGGAGCAGTAATAGAAACAGATGCAATACCACAAGGTGTAGGAGAAAAAGATGAAGCCACAAAAATCTTATTCACCCCTATAGCAACCTTATTAACCAGACAATCCCTGAGTTGATGGCCTACCTGGCCATACTTGAAGTATTTGTCCTTTTCTTCATCGCAATAACCCCGATAAGGACGACCACAGAACCAATAAGAAAAGCATAAAGAAACTGACTGACCTCCACTTGTATGAGATTGGGCACCTTGCGCTCAAATATTGTCATCACTATTATGATGCTTGTCGCTTGACTAATAAGGAGCTAGCAGAAAAGTAGGAACTAGAACTCGCCCACCTCTTTTTCTGCCATTTGCCACCATTTTGACCACCCAGAGACTGAGAACCTGCCTTGTCATACCCTAAATTTACACCTCAAATGCCATACGATGCTTACAACCTTAAAGGAACATAAGCTAACCCATGACTGGTACCTGCTGTGAGCACAAATAATAATACTAAAATAATGTGGAATTTAGGCTGAAATGCCATAAGGTTCATAATCTGAATACCGATAAATGTAAAAACTAATAATAACATCTAAAAACTAGATACTGTCTGAACTAGTCTAGTCTGAAAATCCTCTAACAGAATTATCTGAAGGTGGAGTTGATGGGATAAGCCCCCAACTAACTCCTACTAATAGAATACTGAATCTACTATTATACTGAAATAAATAATATCCTCGATGGATGAGGACTCACTACTAAATCTTTTGCTGCTAACTAAATTTGGCTAAGCACGATTAGGAACCTAAGCATCCGAACCTATGATATGATATATCATAGCACAAGAAAAGAGTATGCGAT
>NW_025879589.1:0-3668 GCF_002878395.1 Capsicum annuum
TGAAGTGGAGAAAAGAGAGGAGATGAGCAGATATCGATGAATGGGAATTTTTTTTTTGTTAAAAGGAATTGGAGCGGGTCGGATCCGGGTTATTTGGGTGTGAGAGGATTGAGTTTTGAGATAAAATTAATTAGTTTAATTTAATATTAATTATCTAATAGGAATGTGATATGTCATAAAAGAGGTGGCAAAGTTGACCTAATAGGTAGACGACAAGGACATTTTAGGCCCAATAGGTAGATGAAGGATATTTTTGTACCATTTTAAATAATTGAAGGGTATTTTAGATCTTTTTCCGTTGTATATAATTTATCCATTCTACTAATTGCATTTTCTGAATAAAATTAAATGGTTAAGTCTCTGAACACTGAACCTACTGATGAGATGGGTACCTGACAACTCATTCTTGGATTTAGTTTATGTATATATTGATAATACAGAAAAAAGTATTTCATATTATAAATGTAATTTATTTTGTTGTAATTAATTATCTACCTTATTTTTCAGATAATTTGATTCACTTGTCATGGACAGTTGTTCAATCTCTTTGTTCAAGATTAAGTTATATCTCTGCTAGCGATGACAAAATTAACTATAAAAATTAATCTGCATCATCTAAATTTAGCTCATCTAAATTTTTTGTATTGACCTATGTTAAATATATAGCCTAAATTAATCCATTAGAAATCTTGACAATATATTTTTTCGTTTGATATAATATATAGCTATAATAAAGAAGAAGAGGAAAAGTTTATTAATTTTGCTTGTTAATTAATAAATAAATTATTAGAAAATAAAAAACTAAAATTATATAAGAGTTGGATGAATTTAGTTATAAATTATTGTTTAATACAAATTAATTCAGTTTATTTTAATCTAAATAACTTTTAGATAAAATCAATAATTTATTAATTCAAGTCATTTCGATCGTTCAAATTTTTCGGTTCAAACTGTCATACTAGATCACGACGTGATAGAAGATCAAAAGCTGCAACAACAAAGTACCAACTTGCAATTAAATCAAAAGGCAAGTTGTATTTTTATTTTTTTTCCAAATCTTTTATGGGATTTTCTCCCTAGTTTCTTTTAAATACCCCCCCCCCCCCCCTAAAAAAAAAAATATTGTATATTATATGTTATAATCGGCAAAGGAAGAAAATATATTTTTGCAAGTTGGTTTACAAGTTGGCAAGGAGGCTTTTATTGAATTTCAATTTTGCCTACTTGTAATAATTAGTCAAGATCCCTTTAATTAAGCTTTCATTTTCCTTTTCTTATATTCATATATCTATTGATTTTTCCTTTAGGAAGAATTTTTTTTTTTTAATTTGGATTTAATAAGGCAATTTGCCGACAGATCCAAATGTACTATAGTCATGAATGGGCTAAACTCAAATAATAAAAGAGTTTGCAAAATTTGAAGGAGAAAAAAAGATCTTTACATCCAGATTTACTATTTATTTTTCTAATCGATATACGCAGATTGTATATTTATTATACACGATTATACACATATTATGTATGAATTATTTATTTATCGGCTATTTTTTAATTTAATCATTTGAGTGAATGATTATTTAGGTTAATTCTAAAAAGAAGTTATTTTGATTGAATCTGTTATGGTTGAAACTCATTCCTAGCTAGATGTTGGAATCACTTGGACGTTATAGATTATTGTCACTAATTATTATTTTTAATAGATAAAATTTAGCAGTAATTAAAATATTGTCTTTAATTAAGTAGCCGTTTGACCATCAGTAATTTTTTATTTTTTTCAGCAAATTATTTTACTTTAATGGAAAAAAAATAAAAACTGTGGTGTTTGTCCATGAGAATTCCAAATACAATTCCGGAATTGTATTTGGAAAAGTGAAAACACTTGTTTTCGCTCATACTTCTCTCACAAAATTTCAAAAACAACTTTAATTTATATTCATGGCCAAATACAACCCCAACTTCAACTTCAACTTCAACTCCAAAAAATTATAATTTTCATGTCCAAACGGGGCTTAATTATCGATAAATATTTTGTTGAAGTAGTGTGCCTCGAATTCTAACATCTTGTTCTTTCAAGAACCTCTGAACGTACATTTGGTTAATTGATTAAATTATTGGTGATTTGTTTCAACTTTAACATGTCTAGTCAAATTCAGAAAGATTCTATTGCCGGACACTCTCAAGTTGGCATAAAACTTAATTATTATTAGTCAAATAGTTGAGATTTTTTATGTAGCACTTTTTATGTCAGTGATTATATCATTTGAACTAATTAAAACTACAGGATAAAGTACAAACTCCCTGAGGGTATACGTAGTAGGTAAGAGATATTTTTAAAATTATTTTAGGATCGATATGACTATATATATAATAATCCTCCATTAGTATGAGGATTGGTTCTTTTAATTAACTAATATTCACTTAGAACCTATTACTTGGGTAAGTTAGATATTTGATCGGGCGAAATAATTACAATCTCTAGCATTATATATATATAATACACTAGTTTGTATCTAAAATATAGTATTTGATAAGAGAGAGTTGCTCGGATAGGAAGCACCCTTCTTCCAACTGAAGGTTGTGAATTTAAATCTCCAAGAGAGCAAAAAGGAGTAGGAGCTCCTAGGGATAATTTTAAAAAATAATCTAAAATATATATTTTATGTATGCCATTAAGTAATTTATATAATGTAAAATAATTTACAAACTTCAGTAGAAATTGTCAAGCATGAGCCATGTTGTAGCTGATGAAGGTTAAACCTTGGCAGAGACGAAGTAGAAGAAGAAGATCTAAAAATATGGTTTTTAACTTTATACAACAATTGATATATTTATATACATCGAAATCCTAAATTACTAAACAAATAATAAATACATCCATAATAAAAACTTAATTGGATAATGAAAACCAGGAAATATACCTTTGTAGAATGAATTGTGGTTTTATGATTAACATGTCATACAAGGTAGCCTTCAGTAAAGCTACAATAATAGGTAGCTCTTTCTAACAAGTTTAATTATGATATGCACTATGATAAATTTGGTCTAAGGTCACAAAATAATTTTAGACCCAACAACTACTTTTTCTAGTAGTTGGGGCTTCATTTTTCAAGAGCCGTTAAGGTCTATTATGTTGTAGTGATGGTAATTTTACAGATTAGAGTAATTATCTGTTATAAAAACGATTTAAATCATTAAATGTTCTACTAATAATGCGTCATAATAAAGTTCCTTAGACTTTAAGTGCATATATGACTTAAAAGATTCACAAGGAGATCAATATCGACTACATCATCTTTATCAAAGTTCTACAGTGATGAAGCCTCCTTCTTAGATAAATGTGTGTGGGGTGGGGGTGGGGGTGGGTGAGTATGGGGTTTGTGGGATTTCAAGTTTCTTGCCAACTTCCACCTATCGATCCCGATTATTTTAATTTGTTTTGGATATCATGCACCAAACCTAGCCTAGCCTTCTACTCTCACGGCAAAAACAACTTTTTTGTCAACCTTGGGATATCAGTTAATGAAAGAGCCCAATGCAAAATTAAAAAAAAAAAGAAATGCATGTCACGTTTTCGAAGAAGTTTAGGTCATTTTAATAATAAATAAATTTGATCTGGTTTATCGAGGTCTATGGTCTGAATTTCGTATTGCCCTATATAAAAATATAAA
>NW_025879590.1:0-1573 GCF_002878395.1 Capsicum annuum
AAAAAAAAGGTAGAGATATAAGAGAGTGAAAGACAGTAATGATGTTTTATTTTAAAATCTTGAAGATCATGGAGATAATTATCTTCAAATATAAAAAAGAGGGAAAAAAAGAAAACAAAAAATAAAAAAAGAAGAGAAATAGAAGAGAAAAAAAAATGAAAATAAAATAAAATTAAAAAAATAAAATAATAAAAAAAATTAGATGGAAAAAGGGATAAAAGATATGACTTTATAACTCTAATAGATCTATTTTTATTTGTGCGTGGATGTTTCTTAACTGTTATAGACATTTTTATTTTTAATTTATTTATTTTAGTTTTATTAATGTTCATGTGTTTGAGGGTGATTAAATGGCATTTGATTAAATGCTTTAGTGTAATATTCTTTAGTTTTTTCTCTTAGTCTTTGTAATTCTTGTATATTATTTTGAAAATATTCTAAATATTCTATATCTTTTGTTCTAAAATATTCAATTAAATTCTCTTTCATAAGTATTTCTGTTAATCTTATTTCTTCCATATCTTGTCTCCAGTATTTTAAATATTCATAGTTTATCCTTTTATCCTAAAGTAGTTGTAATACTACAAATTTCTTTGTAATAATTTATTCTAATTGTACTATTTCTGATGTTAAATTTTAGGTTATCTATTTCGTCAATTATCCTATCTTTTTCATCTATGAATAATTCTATGTCTAAATCATATTCTAAACAATCTTTTAATTCTAGTTGTTTCATTGTTTTATTTATCCAAATTAATCTTTCTTTTAATTGTTCTCTTCCTCTTCTAAGCTGGTTTCTATGATTAATTTCTTCGTATAGCCAACTTTGTTTTTCTTTAACTCTTTTTATATATTCTAATATTTTTAATCTGTATAATATCCATCTGAATAATAACTATTATCATCTGAGTAATAACTATCTGAATAATATAAGCTAAGATCATGCATTTTTTCTAACCATTCTAGACTTAATGATTCTTCATAAAATATTTTTTTCCATATTATTTTCTTTATGTCTTCTATTTCTAAGTCTTTTATGATATATAAAACAAGTATCTTAATTTCATCAGATATATAGCTTGTCATATTGTCCATATGATGCTTAGGTTTCTACGAATAACTTAGATAACTTGGAATTGAATTTTAGTAATTTATGGTTTATTAAATGCTTTATCATAATATTTACTGGTTGTTTGTTTTAATCTTAATAATTATTGTCTATTTTCATTAAGGAATTCCATATATTTTGTATCTTTAGTTCTCATATATTTTTCTAGATTTGTTTTCATTAGTCTTTCTATTAATTGTATATTTTTCATGTCCATTTTCCAATATTCTATTTGTAAGAGTAGGTAGGTAGGTGTGATATATAATTTATTCTAGTCATAAAATATTTATCAAATATTTTTTTCAATATGATTTTTCTTATATCTACAATTTCTATATCCCTAAATACATACAAAACAAGTATTTTAAATTTATCTACCATTTCGTCAAATAAATAAGTATTCATTTTTCATATGATGTTTTTTTCAAAATATTCTCTTCAATCATACACATAACAAAATATGAT
>NW_025879590.1:1673-3226 GCF_002878395.1 Capsicum annuum
AACAATCATGATATGATAAAATAAGTTCATGTTAGTTACTTTATAGTAGAATTATTCGAAGAATAATTCTACTATAAAGTAACTAACATGAACTTATTTTATCATATCATGATTGTTAGGAATTTATGAATTTAGCTATTCATAATCGTAAATAAATATACTTGTTCTGATAGGTTTGATAATTTTGGGCTTTGTTTATCCATAGCTTTTCCTTAGAAATATATGTGTTTTTTATTAAATATTCAAAAATAAATTGTATACAAGAGGGAAGGCTTGCTTTCAACACATGAAAGTTTTGCCTTTAACTTACCAAAGACTTACATATTTATAGACTAAAAGAAAATGTGTAAACTACTTTATACTATTCCTACTTTACATTTGTCAAGAAAATAAAAGATTAATAATGGTCCTAAAAAAGTAAAATGGCAAGTGCAAAAAAAAAAAACAAGAAAAGTCAAAAAGGCTATAGGCTAGTCTAGCCTAAGAATAGTAAATGTTTACATAATTTACGTATTTCTCATTTCTCAAAGTCATATGTCATTTTCATATTTTAATGCTTTGTCTTCTTATCTTTCTATTATTGCTCCGTGTCTTTCTATCTTTTGTCATGTATCTTTCAGTTGTCGCCCTTATCTTCTTCTTCTATTCCAGTTGAACTTCTGGGATAATATTATCTTCTCCATTACATCTCGAACATTGATGGTCTGGATATTTGTGTCCAATTATCTTTCAATATCTTGTTAATAATTCTTCTGAAATAAATCCCTTCTTAATTGCTTTTGCAATTGGTTGTTTCTCTGGGTTGAGTAATCCCAGAATCCAATGTCTAGCATCTTCCATATCTGTTTATCGTAGCTCTCTTGAATTTGAATAAATCATTTGATGATCTCTTGAATAATAGCTCCATATTGGGTTTCCATTGATAAAATTATTTGCTAATTCTTGAACAATTGTAGCTATTCCAATAAGTCTTTTATTTGCATAAAAATCAGGTATCTCAATTTTAGGTATCTCTGGCTGCTGAACAATATCTTTCGGTATAATTATATCTCTGGTTAATCCTATTTTTACAATTTGTATAACAGGTTTGATCTCGTCATATAATATCTCTGCCGGTGCAGTATAAAACTTTATAAAAAATAAATTTCCTTTGGTTAATCTTTTATAAGTGGAGAATGCTCTATATAATTCTGGTATATCTGTTAGTTCATTTCCTTCATGGGCATATATGGTATTTAATAATCCATAACTGAAATAAGTTTTAACTAAGCTTGGGTTGGTTTTCGTTAGTGCGATTAATTTATTGTAACCTTGTAATTTTTGGGTTATATAGTTTGTGTTTGGTTCTTGGATATCTGTGGCTCTGGGTTTAAGGTTTAGATAAGTCTGTATTTTGTGGATATTTTCTATGTATGCTCTGGTTATGTAGTTATAGGCTTTTTTATCTTGGTTCAAACTTTCTCGATATGTGGTAATTTGTGGGGGTATGTACAAGGGGTCTTTTTGTATTTATACCAAAAATACAAAAAGACCCCTTGTACATACCCCTACAA
>NW_025879590.1:3326-3810 GCF_002878395.1 Capsicum annuum
TATGTACAAGGGGTCTTTTTGTATTTTTGGTATAAATGGTTTTTCAAATATCTTATTCATGTTCATGTTCTGATATTTTTGTCCACTAACTCATTTGTTTGTACCTGCAATTGTAGATTGATAAACATTATGGGTTTTATGGAGTGTCCCAACCTCTCCTTTTAGCTCTAGAATTTTGATGTCTTCCGATCGACATAGCTTTGCACACTCCTGAGTTAGCTGATTCATAAATTTAGACTTTAGTTTAACTTCATTAGTCTTTAGCTTTTCTATTTCATTACACATACTGTCCATTTTCATTGAAAGCGTAGTTAGGGTTTTGAGTATTTTTTCTAAAGCATCATCTTCTATTATATCAGTCTGTGTAGCTTTGTCTTGATATGTAATCTGCAATAACATTTTTGTTAGTACTAATTACTTCACTTGTAAATGTAAAATTTAATATATTTAATACTAGTCTCCGAATCTCTTTCGTTGTAACTAA
>NW_025879590.1:3910-5664 GCF_002878395.1 Capsicum annuum
AGTAGCTTTGTCTTGATATGTAATCTGCAATAACATTTTTGTTAGTACTAATTACTTCAATTGTAAATGTAAAATTTAATATATTTAATACTAGTCTCCGAATCTCTTTCGTTGTAACTAAATTTTGTATTTTCTTTGTTAACCACCAACGTACCTGTGTATTATCTGTTCGTACAATAAACTTGTTATATACAATATATGGCTCAAATGCTAATAAACATTTATATAATAAATATAATTCTTTTTTATTTATTTTCCATTTTATTTCTATTTCATTAAACGTACCTGAGTAGTATCTACAATGATGTTCTAATTTTTCTTCTTCATATCTATATTTAAGTACTCCTCCATAACTATATTCACTAACATCTGCTTCTACTATATATATAAATTTTTTATTTTCATCTGGGAATTGTAATTTTGGTAACTCTTTACAAAGTATTTTTATTTTCTAAACTTATTTTTTATCTTCTTCGTTATAATTATATTCTACATCCTTTTTTAATTTTTTCTGTAATGGCTTTAGGTTTTCTGCTAATTTTAGTATATATTCTCTTACTTGGTTTACTAGTCCTAAAAATGATTGTAAATTCTTTTTTGTATCTAATTCTTCTTTTGAATTTATTATTTTTTGTACTATATGTTGTTGCATTTTTACTCGACTTTTATCTATTTTTATTCCTAAAAACTCTATCTGGTTTTTCATAATATCGGCTTTCTTTTCACTTAAACTTATTCTCGATTTTTCTATTATATCTGTAAATTATTCTAATAATTTAAATGTTCCTCTTTAGTTTTTGTATATAGTAGTATATCATCTATGTATACTATACAATTAGGTAATTGTTTAAAATAACTATCTATAAAGTGTTGGCATCTACCTGGTGCATTTTTATATCCAAATAGTAATACGTTCCATTCATAAAATCCTTGTGGTACCGTAAATGAGGTTAATTTCTTAGAATTTTCATCTAACTTTAAGTGGTAAAATCCTGATTTACAATCAAATTTACTAAAATAGTTTTATCCTTGTATTCGTCTTATTTTTAATATCCTATTTGGTATTGGATAATTGTATATCATAGTTTTTGCATTTAAATTTCTATAGTCAATCACCATTCTACCTTTTCCTCTTTTTTGTTCACTATGTTTATTTACTATAAACGCGGGGCTATTATGTTTACTATTGCTTCTTTGTATATACTGGTTTTCTAATAATTCATCTATATACATTTTAAATTCTTTTAAATTGTCAAAATTATATGTTAACGGTTTTTGAGTTATTATGCTATTTTAATCTATTAATTCAATTTTTATAGTAGTTTTATGTTTTTTTCATCCTTTTAGTGGATCTTTACTGTATAATTGTCTTAATTTTTTCTTTATTATTTCTACCTTATCTATTGAAAATATAGTTACTTCTTTTTTGTTTATCGAAAATACAACTAGTTCTACTGCGTCTTCTGTATTTTTTATATTTTCTAACTTTTGTGTAATTTTTTCACTTCCTTTTATCCAATCAGTTTTCTTTCTTATTTTATTAATAACTCTTTTTGCTCATATTTTTTGTTTAAATGGTGTTGTAAACGACCAAGCTCTTTTAGTTATTATATGTGGGTATAATTTATCTAAAAATGGTATTCCTAAAAGTATATCTTTTGATGTTAGTTCATAATTATAGATTTCTTCTATCATTATTATTTTATCCCATATCTGTATTTTTACATTTTTAGCTTTAATTACATATAAAGCTA
>NW_025879591.1:0-2236 GCF_002878395.1 Capsicum annuum
TTTAATTTTTTGTGGCCATTAGAGTGGACAAACGGGTGAAATGGTGCAAATGGGGCATTTTTAAGGGAAATTAGTGTGCTATAGCCCACGGATTTAATGGTGGGACCGGGGTCCAGGCGTGCTATGGGCCAAAAATTAATCAGGGCATGCCAGAGAGGTTGGGATCATCCCGGTATGGTCCATTTAATTTTTTATGGCTATTTGGGTGGATAAACGGGCAAAAATACGCGAACGAGACATTTTCGGGCTAAATCGGTGTGCCATAGACTACGATTTCAGGGGTGGCCACAGGGTCTGGCTGTGCTGTTGATGAAAAATCAACTGAGACATGTCAGTGAGGTTAGGGATCATCCCAGTGTGGTCCGCTTTAATTTTTCATGGCCATTTGGGTTAAGAAATGGGCAAAACGGTGAGAACTGGCCATTTTCGGGTCAAATCGATGTGCTGTAGCACACGATTTTGGGGGTAGACCCGGAGTTCAGTGTGCCATGGGCAAAAAATTATTTAGGGTGTGCCAGGGTGGTTGGGGATCATCCCAGTAAGGTCTGTTCAAATTTTTATGGCTATTTGGGTGGGCAAACAGGCAAAACGAAGTGGATTGGGCATTTTTGGGGCAAATCGGTGTGCTCTATCCTACAGTTTCAGGGATGGGCCTAGGGTCTAGGCGTCCTGTGGGACACAACTGATCGGGGCAGACCAGGGAAGTGGGGATCTTTCCAGTATGGTCCGTTTAATTTTTTGTTGCAATTTGGGTGGATAAATCGGCGGACTGGCATGAACGGGGCATTTTTAGGCAAAATTGGTGTGCAATAGCCCACAGTTTTGGTGGTGAACCCGAGGTTCAAGCGTGCTGTGGGCCAAGAAATCGGGCGTGCCATGCTAGGGAGGTTGGGGATCATTCCAGTATGGTTCATTTAATTTTTTGTTACCATTTGGGTGGACAAATAGGACGGCGTAAATGGGGCATTTTTGAGCCAAATTGGTGTGCTCTAGCTTACGTTTTTGGGGGTGGGCTCGGGGTCTAGGCGTGCTACAGGACAAAAATCGATCGGGGCATGTCAGATAGGATGGGGATTATCCCTGTGTGGTTTTTTCAATTTAACATGGCCACTTGGGTGGACAAACGGACGGAACAGTGAGAAAGGGGAATTTTCGGGCAAAATTGGCCTGCTATAACCCATGATTTTTGGGTTGGGCCAGGGGTCCAGGCGTGGTATAGGTTGAAAATTGATCGGGGCATGACAGGGAGGTTGGGGATCATACTAGTATGGTCCGTTTAATTTTTTGTAGCTATTTGGGTGGGAAAATAGGAAAAATAGCATAAACAGGGCATTTTCAGGCTAAATCGGGGTGTTACCCCATGATTTTGAGAGTGGGCCTGGGTTTCGGGCGTGTTATGGCCCAAAAATTAACTAACACATGTCAAGGAGATTGAGAATCATCACAGTGTGGTCCGTTTAATTTTTTGTGGAATTTGGCTGGATAAACAAGTGAAACGGCGCGAATGGGGTATTATCGGGACAAATCGGTGTGCTATAGCCCACGATTCCGGGGATGGGCCTGGGTTTCGAGCATGTTATAGGCTAAAACTTGACCAAGGCATGCCAAGGAGGTGTGAGATCATACCAGTATGGTCCGTTTATATTTTTGTCGCCATTTGGATAGAGAAACGGGCAAAACGGCATGAATGGGGCATTTTTGGGCTAAATCGGTGTGTTATAGCCCAAGGCTTTGGGGGTTGGACCTGAGTCCAGGCGTGCTGTGGGCCGAAAATTGATCGGATCATGCCTGAGAGGTTAGGGATCATTCCAGTATGGTCCTTTTAAAGTTTCATGGTCATTTGGGTAAACAAACAGGCTAAACAACACAAACGAGGCCTTTTTGGGCCAAATCGGTGAGCTATAGCCCATGATTTTGGAGGTGGACTTGGGGTTAGGGTGTGATGTGGACTGAAAATTGATCGAAGCATGCCAGGGAGGTTGGCGATCATCTCAGTATGGTCCGTTTATTTTTTTGTGGCCACTTGGGTGGACAAATTGGCGAATCCGTACGAACGGGTCATTTTTGGGCAAAATCTGTATGCTATAGCCCACTGTTTCGGGGGTGAGCCCGGGGTCGGGGCATGCTGTGAGCCAAAAATTGATCATGGCATGCCTGGGGGGTTGGGGATCATCCTAATGTGGTTCAAGTAAATTTTTGTGTCCATTTGGGAGGACAAACGGGCGAAACATCGCGA
>NW_025879592.1:0-2071 GCF_002878395.1 Capsicum annuum
CAGTATCAGTCCCCTCGAAACCTTAATCTTCCACAACAAGCTACACAACCCTCATTAATCTCAATTAAAACGTTTGCACATAACCTATTCATTTAACCAAGAAATATTTATTAATTCATTCATCATTGATATTGTCATACCAATATGCTTGGAAGATTACAGAATCATGTCATTCCAATTATCCACCAACTTGGGGAAATTCACGACCCCAAGCTTCAATTTTAAGCCAATTTATGGCTATCAAAATCTTTCAAAATCATTTATATGCCATTAATCTTTTACACAATGCAATAGTTTCAAAACTGATTAAATTATACATATAGTTATCTTTCAATGTCAATTTTATTAGGTGTGTTGAGGCTCTATCAATTTCTATACCAAAATACATATAAGTATGTTTTCTCATTTCTCTTTTTTCTTTTAATTCTTACGAGAAAATATTACTAATCAAAGATTTATTTATTTTTTGTTTTCTTTTTTCCTAGATACTTTAGACCTCATATTGGCTTCAATATAATCAAACTACATTGTTTCGTATCACATCTACTATTTAATACTTTGCTCAAGTAAATACATTGGACAAATGTTTTTCTTGCGTGGTAGATCAAAAATTTAGGATCCGTTTGATCATGCGATATGAAATCATTTAAAATGAAGTTGAAGTTTTATCTGAATATTTAATTTGAATTTCTTTCTTTTTTAAATGTTGTATCTAATCCGGTCATGTCACGTAAATTGTGATGAAGAGAGCAACAATTTAACTTTAAACTTCTCATTTTATCCAAACAATTAATTTCTAGTCACACAAATATCTATAACTTATTTCAGATCATACATTTTTAAAATCTCTTTTCATTTTTAAATTTCGTGTCCAACTTACTACCTTGACATAATTTGAAATCATGGGAGTATTAATTATTCTATTATAACTTGGTTAGAGGATTACAAAGCAAAGTTGGAAAAGACAAAAATACTAGTAAAGACAACCGCCTGCTCTAGATCTCGTGCCACAAAATGAACATGCCCATATATATTACTCCCTCAATTTTATTTTACTTGTCATTTTTCATTAAATAAGATAAGATAATTTTTTTTTTTTAATCTTTAGTATTAATTATTTTATATTTCAATTAAAATGTAAACATCATTTAATAAAAATACAATAGTAAAATAGTTATGTTATTAATTATTTTTCTTAATCAATGTGCAATGCCAAATTAAAACGAGTAAACTGAGACGAATAGAGTACTTACACTACAAGAAATACAGTTTTTTTGTCATGACGTTCAGTGATGACACAAACAGTTGCCACAAAAGCTAGCATTTCTGTGGCGACATATAAGGGTTGCCACAAAAGGTATAAGATTTAGGGGCGACCATCAAAGTTGCCACTAATAATGACATATTTAGTAGCGACTATGCGTAGGTTGCCACAAAAGGTATAAGATTTAGGGGTGACCGTTAAAGTCGCCCCTAATAGTGACATATTTAGTGACGACTATGCGTAGGTCGCCACAAAAGGTATAAGAATAGTGACATATTTAGTGGCGACTATAAAGTCGCCACTAATAGTGACATAGATCGCCACAAAAGGTATAAGAATAGTGACATATTTAGTGGCGACTATGTAGGTCGCCACAAAAGGTATAAGATTTAGGGGCGACCGTTAAAGTCGCCACTAATAGTTACTATGTAGTGGCGACTATGCGTAGGTCGCCACAAAAGGTTTAAGATTTAGGGGCGACCGTTAATGTCGCCACTGATAAGACTCTCAGCTCGAGATATTTTACAACATTAGTTACAAATAAAAATTATTTACGATAATAATAAAAATATAGAATAATTAATGATATAAATTAAAAGGCCGAAAAGTTCAAAATATAAACCAAATCAAAAGTTCAAATTTTCATTTTGCATTGTTTTTTTCTTAAAAAAATAAATTAAGTTATTTTTAAATATATTTTGGATATATATTTTATATATAGACAATCCACATTCATGATTTAAAAATGTACAAATTATTCTGGTAGTTTTTAGTATCATTTTTTAAAATTTATTAATTCAAATACGA
>NW_025879592.1:2171-3508 GCF_002878395.1 Capsicum annuum
ATTAATTCAAATACGATATTTTACATAATTTTATTAATATTTATTAATTTTTTCACGTAAATGTTCACACTCATAATTTACAAATATATTGTCTATTATTATTATATTTACTATAATTGTTATTGTTCTTGTTATTATTAT
The DNA here is from genome assembly GCF_002878395.1 of Capsicum annuum. Taxonomy (NCBI): domain Eukaryota; kingdom Viridiplantae; phylum Streptophyta; class Magnoliopsida; order Solanales; family Solanaceae; genus Capsicum; species Capsicum annuum. The sequence goes on from NW_025879592.1 coordinate 2,313, forward strand.
CGATAGTTTTTATAATAATTTTGACGTAACATTAATTTATTTTAATAGGACGTCTCATTATTATTATGATTATTATATTTATTAAACTAGCAGCCATTTTTATCCAATTTTTCTTTTTTGCGTTTAATTTTTGTAGAGAAGTATTATGTTATTTATTATTTACCTAAATTTTGATGAATACAATTATTGGGTATCTAGTAAAAAAATATTTTCTTTGTCCTACTTTATTAAAATTATAAAATGAAAAAAAAGGTCAATAACATACAAGAAGAAAATAAAAAGTGTAGTTACAATAGGCAGCAACAAACTCATATAATCTTTCCATTTCATCTACATCCAGAACAAAAAATAAAAGAGTGGATAAATGGAGATATCAGAGAGAAATTGAGAAAGAGAGAGGTACATAGAGAACAGTGAGAGGGGGGAGATCGAAGACGGAGAGAGATGGGTTGGAGACCGGTGAGTCTTCACCTGAATCTCGCCGGAAAAGAGGTCATCCACCGCCGAGAAACACCACCAGCCCCTTTCCCTACGTTTTTTGATTGAACCATCGCCAGAAACGTCCCTTCCCCAAAACCCGATCGAAACCAGCTTCAACGCACTCCAAATTCCCTCGAAAAAAATCCGGCCAATATTTAATAAGAACAGTCACCCCGTTCCCTTTTTGGCGACTGTTCATCGAAAATTTCTCGAAAAATGACACGGAATGGGTTCTGATCTTTTCAGTTTGTGATTCTTGGTTCCATTTTGGCGAGGCAATGCAAAGGGCGTTAGATCAAAGTTGGATTTGTTCGTTTGGTTGACGTTTGTTCGAGATTTCGGCTGCGACATCGAACAAGTTGGATTTGAAATAAATTGAGGTCCATTTTTTATCTCTCTCTCAATTAATTTTAATTGTTTGATATTTTGGTGTGTTAAATTCATATTATGTGAATTTTATTTTCATTGATTTTGAGATAGTATCACGATAGGTTGAAGTTGGTAGGCAAATGATAGGTCGGGTAGGGAAATGTTAATTCTTGCTAATTCAGCTTGCTTATACAGATTCTGTTGCACAAGGCCTGCAACCAGATTAAATTATCTTCACAGATGTTGCAATAAAACAAGAGCCTAGCGTTCACTGGACACTGATGGTATCTTGGGTTTGAATGAATTATAATGTATACCTTTTTCTGTCTGACCTGCAGAAAGCTATG
>NW_025879593.1:0-1357 GCF_002878395.1 Capsicum annuum
TTTAAAGATCCTACACTTAACCACTTTCAAGCTACTAAGTCACCAACCAAACCACATTTAAAACTTCACTTTAATGTTCCTACACTTAACTATTTTCAAGCAACTAAGTCACCTACCAAACCACATTCGAAACAAAAAAAATCTCTTTAAAGTTATTACAGTTAACCATTTTCAAGCAACTAGGTCACCAACCAAACCACATTCAAAACAAAAAATTCCATTCAAAGTTCCTAGACTTATCCATATTCAAGCAACTAAGTCATCAACCAAACCATATTCATATCATAAAAATTCCCTTTAAAGTTACTACACTTTCCATTTTCAAAAAACTAAGTCACTAACCAAATCACATTCAAAATAAAAAAATTTGCTTTAAAGTTCCTACACTTAACCATTTCCAAGCAACTAAGTCACCTACCAAACCACATTCAAAACAAAAAAAATCCATTTAAACTTCCTACACTTAATCATTTTCAATCAACTAAGTCACCTACTAAACCACATTCAAAACAAAAAAATTTCCTTTGAAGTTCCTACACTTAACCATTTTCAAGAAAATAAGTCACCAACCAAACCACATTTAAAACAAAAAAATCCCCTTCAAAGTTCCTAGACATAAATATTTTCTAGCAATTAAGTCATCAATCTAACCACATTATAAACAAAAAATTTCCTTTAAAGTTCCTACACTTAACTATTTCCGGGAAACTAAGTCACCTACCAAACCATATTCAAAACAAAAAAAATCCCTTTAAAATTTCTACACTTAACCTTTTTCAAGCAACTAAGTCACCAACCAAACCACATTCAAAAAAAAAATCCCCTTTAAAGTTTCTACACTTAACCATTATCAAGTAACTAAGTCACCAACCAAACCACATTCAAAACTAAAAAAATTCTCTTTAAAGATTCTACACTTAACCACTTTCTAGCTACTAAGTCACTAACCAAACCACATTTAAAATAAAAAAATTCCCTTTAAAGTTCCTACACTTAACTATTTTCAAGCAACTAAGTCACCTACCTAACCACATTCTAAACAAAAAAATTCCCTTTAAAGTTCCTACAATTAACCATTTTCAAGCAACTAAGTCACCAACCAAACCATATGGGTGAGGTTTTGGAGTCTAGGAAAATGGGTGAGGTTTTGGAGTGATTTTGTGTTTTATTATGTATTACAGGTCGGGTCGGGTCGGGTTAAAGAATTTTATCCTTTTCAATTATTACGAAAACCGTGTGGCCGGTTTTCCGTAAATATTTTTTAAAACTGACCACATGTGGTCAGTTTTTGTAATAATTAAAAAAATTATTTTTGGAATTTAAATTTAATAAATTACAATTAATCAATTAATAAATT
>NW_025879594.1:0-1567 GCF_002878395.1 Capsicum annuum
CTTTTTTATCTTTCCAAGAGAAGCTTAGCACTCAAAAAAATAAAATTGCTAAGTGTTGAAACTTTCTCATTTAGACCTCTGATCTTTGGGTATTTATTTGAAGACCTTTACGATATCCGTTTTTTGATTTTCAAGTTGCGTTGCGATGGGTAAAGTTCGTAATACATCCCAAGTAAGTTTCAAAATTTTTGGAGTAGCATAAGGGCACGTTTGGGTGCCCAAAACAGTGGTACCTTGCGATTAGCATGCTCCAGAAATTTTCAGTATTTCAGGGCCAAATTCAAATGATCATCACTTCTTGAATATAAGGAACTGGGAGATCTTCTATATATCAAACGAAATCTCTTTTAGTATTATTTCCAATGCAATTGGTTTCACCCCATTCCAACATCAGAGTAATAAGTTACGATCAATTTATTTCAGCATGTCAAATCAGTAACTGAGGGACGGATTTGATTTGGGTCAACTTCGGTCGATCATAACTCTTTATATATGATGAACTGGGTGGCATACCATATATAAAATTAAATATCTTTGAGTTATCTTTCCAACGATATAAATTTTGCAAAAATCCAATACCCGAACGAGCAGTTATTCAGTTTTTCGTGGCCAAGTACGCAGGATTTTTCTGCCATTTTTTAATTTCCTTAGGGGCAATCCAGCCATTTCACCCTTGCCCCATTTCGTGGAAATAAGTATTAAAACTGATTTTGGGCATCAAAGTCTGTTATTTTAAAAACAATTCCAAGAAAGAAACCCTAAACCACTAAATTACCCTTCCTAAATCTTCCAACCATGGAAATTCCAAATTAATCCGATAAATGAAGTCCCCGTTTCGAGCTCTTCGAGATGCACCAATCAATTTCATGAATAGTGTTCCGAGGCAAGAATTCATTTCAATCTTTAATTTTAAGGTATGTGGGGTTTGAACAAGAATAATTCTTCCGTTCTTGTGCTCGTATCTTTAATTTTTATTATGAATTATTATGAGTTTGGCAAATGAATTTATTTCCAAGATACCCTACCATGAGATTTTGATTATGTATATATGTAAATTTTTCAAGCTTGCCAATTATGATTATTTAATGGATTCATATGGTTCTGTAAGTTAAATTATGTCTAAATAATTTGATTATGAACTTATAAAGATTTGAATTGTAAGTTTTGAATCACATGAGTATTTGACTATTTTCGTTCTATGAATTGAGATTTAATATTGGGATTCTTGGTGTTTCTATCAAGAATTGATATATTTAGAACATGTATCCACGTTTTAAGTTCAAGAATGAATTATTGGTATTTTCAAGTATTTTCGAGCCATGTGTCAAATTTTGAGCTTCCTTATGATGATTTGAGTTATTGGGTATATTGATATTGAAGTTGCAATGAGTCTTGATATTTTCTGGATGGTTTTGATGAGTTAAATTGTTGAAAATATTATGTATTGAGTCTTCATATCCTTGTCCAAATGTCGAGTCGGTTATGGTTCAATGCATTGATACCTTGTTGATGTTGAGGATGATTAAAATGTTTTGAGCTAAAATGTGTTGAGTTAGAAATCCACAAA
>NW_025879594.1:1667-4140 GCF_002878395.1 Capsicum annuum
ATGATTTGATAAATGAGAAAGAGATTTGATTTGGTCTTTATGATAGACCCTTGTGATGTTGTGGTGGATTTCCTAACACGTTCTGAGCTTGTCGGGGAGTAGTACTTAGCACCGAGAGGGAAATTTAGTATTTCCCCAAACCTATGTGCCACTGTAGGGTTTGATGATGATATTATTAGCCAGAGAGCCCGATTCTGATTATTACAGTTTTAAGGTCGTACTCCCTGGTAAAGAGTATGACGCTCCCGCCAACGAGGGTTTCAAATGTTGGTATTTCACGTAGCTCACGTGGGGTTATCGGTTATAGAAAACTTTCGTGTCCATAAGATTAAGTTTCTTAAATTACCGAGTCACTCCGAGATTTGAGTCAAAGAGTTGAGATGTTTATGATGTTTTATGTTCATTTATGATGATTTATAATTACCTATGATGATTTTTGATGATATGATAATTTATGATGATTTATCATAATTTATGATTTATAATGATTTATGTGGATTACGAGATTTTATCATATGAACTGTTTATTATGAAATTGCGAAAAGTATGATTTGATATAACTCAAGCCAAGTGAGTCATCATTGTCCGTATGCATGTTTTCATGAAATTAATTATTGTTTATATTATTGCATGCACCCCTACATACTCAGTACATTTCAAAGTGCTGACCCACATATTTCCATGGGCTACATTCTTACTAAAATATAGGTACAAGCTGTAGCGCACATATCATGTTCAGCTGGGTTGCAGCTCTCGAATGGCAGTGATTAGTCCTTTTGATTTAGGGACTTGAGTTGTTTAGATTTGAGGTGTATTGTATTTTCTGTATTCAATCGTATTGAGTAGGGGTAGTTGGGAGTCATGACCCGACTATCTTTGGTCAATGCTAGTAGAGGCTTCATAGACAGTCACTAGTAGTCAGTGTATTCAGTTTCAGATTTGTATATATATGAGCAGAATTGTGACCGTGTAAATTTACTTTCATGTTGGACAAACTAATTTATGGGTTGTTTCCGCATTATTCCTTCTATTTTATGTATTTTATTAGCTGCTTTGAATTTTGCCAGATGAAGGGTTAGCTTGGGGTCACTTATGACCTTAAGCACCGTGTGACGTCTCGGGATCTAATTTTAGAGCGTTACAAGCTTGGTATCAGAGCACAGAGTTCAAGTGTCCTAGGGTGTCTATGAAGCCGTGTCTAGTAAATTCTTGCGGACTGGTACAGAGACGTCTGTACTTTTCTTCGAGAGGCTACAAGGCATTTAGAAAAATGTTCCCTTTATTTCAAGTCGTAGATCATGCTGTGGAAAGGTTTCTTAAGAAATTCATACGGGTTCATATATTGCAAAAATTGGGCCATTTCACCTTGTTCTAAAATACCGGATATAGTCAAGCGTAAATCCTTATAGATGGTGCTTTCTTAGATAATCTCCTTTGATATTATAGACTTGTAAGTGAGCTAGAAAAAAAATGATTTCATTAGTGCTCTTGAGTTCCGAAAAATTGAGGTGTCATATGTACGTTCTTGAAGGTTGTGCATTAAGCCTATGTCGAAATTGTTTTTGGATTTCTCCCTAGAATTCACGAAGTGATTTCGTATTTTCCTTATCCGTGTACTAATGTTGAGACAGGGTGATTAACTAGTTCTAATATTCTCTCTTGATTATATTCCTGGGCTTACTAGCAAAGGTTCCATAGCTTTCAAGATGTACCCTCATCCCTTTTGAGTCGTTCAGTTGAGGTAAAGTGAGACACATATTCTCGGATCCTTGATTATGGTGTACCAGGCTTTTATTTCTTGAAAATATTTTCTGATCATCTTTTGATGAAAACTTGAAGTCTAGTGAAGCCGTGTGGGGCTTATTTCGATTCACTAGCATAATTGTTTTAATATTTATTTTCTTTTTCAAAATTCAAAACCAAAGTCTAGTGAAGCCATGCGAGGCCTATTTCGATTCACTAGTAGCTGGCTGTTTACTCTATTGTTCTTGCATTGGTTGGAAACATGGTGGAAGGGGGTATTAATAAATTATTATGGCATAGGCCATGAAATTATGGATGATTATTATCGTTATGTGGTTTTGGTGGACTAGTATGTTTGGGGTGTTTGATAGATGGAAATGGTTGTTGAGATTGTTGTTAATCATAGTCAGAGTGAGTTGTTAAGTTTGTATAGCGGGTGATGAGAAAAATGAATTTAATGATTGAATTGCTACGACGTTAGTGATAGGGAGGAGATTTAGTAGGTTTGAACCGTATGTACACGAGCTTAAGTCTATTTATTTGTGATCAAGTGTGATATTGTGTGTTGAGGTAGTAGTATGCTCAAGGTGTTATGGGGATTTTTCTTAAGTTATTAAATGTTAAGCGGTTAGTGTTATCCTTGATCGGGTAAGTATGAATGAGGATATGTGGTATACGATGTAATTGTGAGTTAACTTGGGCATTAGAGGTTGACGAGGGTGTTAGTTTG
>NW_025879595.1:0-1768 GCF_002878395.1 Capsicum annuum
TTTTAAAATAATCCACAAGTTTTTAAATTTATATTTTGATCCAAATGTTAGTTAATATAACGAGAAACGAAGGGAAAAAAGGCATGTTTTTCTCTCTCCTCATCCGTTGTTATTTTCTCTCTTCGCGATATTTGTTGTTCATTATGTTGTTGTTTTATTCATCATCTTCTGATTCATTATCATCATCTTATACTTTATTATCATCTTCATATTCTTTTTATTGACCATTGTTGTTGTTGTTGTTGTTGTTCTTACCCCAACTGCTGCTTTTTGACCAAATTTCTATGTCAAATTTTATTTCGTAAATCACTTTCAACTTTGGCATTTACTTGAGAGGGGACTTTGGTAAGCCAAATTATGCCTTTTAGTTGAATTTGTCATCTGGGTAACGCTAGTGTGCTGTTTTTTCAATAATAGCTAGCACGCGAACATGAATGCAACATAAGAGTAATCTGTTTAAATAGATTCATTATCTGCGGCACCAAATAAATGTTCTGCTGTAATAGTAGAATTATGTTAAATTCATGTTTATGGTTCTAGGTGCCCGTAATATGAATCGAATAGATGGGTATTCTGTTCCACCAGATTAGTAATCTGTTTCAACAGACAAATAATCTGTTTCACTAGATTACTAATTTGTTTCAAACAATAAAATACAGCTCTTGCCACAAACCCAACAGATAACTCAACTCATATGTTGATCTCTTGCTATTGATACTGGAATCAAATTATTCCTTTATCGTAGACATGTCATTCGTTGAGAAAAAAATAGACAACATGAAAATTAAATAAGAAATAAAAAGTCAAATGCATCAAACATAAATTTTTATAAAACAAACAAAAAATACATAGATAAAAGAAAAAAAAGCTTAATTATTATTATCATCATTATTATTTGTATGGCCAACCGGTCAATCTTCAACCGGCAACAACAATGCCCTCCTCAGCCTGGGGATCTCCCGTAGCATCCTTACTCTGACGGCGGCCAATTCCCAATGCAAGTCATGAACCTTCTTCTGCAATTCCCGCATGGCGTCTCGTAAAATAGCGACATCCCACATAGGATCAGCCATATTTAGAAAACACATAAATTGACAAAACACACACGTAAAAACAAAGTAAAGAAAAGAAAGAATTCGAATGTAATGTAATACAACGTATATTTACACAAATATCAAGAAAAAAACTTACCAGAGACAGGAAAAAGCTATCAAGTCCTTGAAGCGAAAGTAGTTGAAGGTGTAACAAGAGCAAGGAATAAATAGTGTGTAGTAAAACGAACGATTGAATAAGGAGGGACCTAGTTATAGAGGCTTGAACTTGAATGAGTTGGGCAAAAAATCGCAACTGTTCACCTCCATTTATTAATGACATTCTTGATTACTGTAAAAAGTTATGACTTAATTAAATTAAGCAATATTGTGATAAGTCATGACTTTTTAGCTTTATTATTATTAATAATTAGTTCTTTCCAGGAATCGTTTTTACACTGAGTTGGACAACAGATTATATATCTGTTGCATCAGATAACTCATCTGTGACAATAGATATATAATCCGTTCCAACAAATAGATAACCTGTTGCATCAGATAATATATTTGTCGCAACATATAATCTATATAACTTTTTTTAAAAAAAATATCTTCATGACATCCAAATATTTTGATTTTTTAATTATATAAATTAATAAAGCAGATTTGAAGGCGCAACTGTTCACCTCAATTTATTAATGACATTCTTAATTACTGTAAAAAGTTATGACTTAATT
>NW_025879595.1:1868-2214 GCF_002878395.1 Capsicum annuum
AATCTATATAACTTTTTTTAAAAAAAATATCTTCATGACATCCAAATTTTTTGACTTTTTAATTATATAAATTAATAAAGCAGATTTGAAGGCGCAACTGTTCACCTCAATTTATTAATGACATTCTTGATTACTGTAAAAAGTTATGACTTAATTAAATTAAGCAATATTGCGATAAGTCATGACTTTTTAGCTTTATTATTATTAAAATAATTAGTTCTTTCCAGGAATCATTTTTTTACACTGAGTTAGACAACAGATTATATATCTGTTGCATCAGATAACTCATCTGTGACAATAGATATATCATCCGTTGCAACAAATAGATAATCGGTTCCATCAAATA
>NW_025879596.1:0-7642 GCF_002878395.1 Capsicum annuum
GACACCAGTTATTCTGGCCAATCCAGTGGCCAATTCCGCAACAGCTAGGATTCGAGACTTCACCCGAATGAAATCTCCATCTTTCTTCAGGTCTAAGTCTGATGAAGACCTTTAGGAATTCATTGAGAAAGTCCAGAAGGTCATTGATATCATGGGAGTTACTTCTGTTCAGAGTGCTGATTTAGCCACGTACCAATTATAGGATATCGCTCAGACTTGGTACAAACAGTGGAAATTCGAAAGGGTAGGCGATGCAGGTCCTATTGAGTAGGAGGAATTTGTCACGACTTTCTTAGACAGATTCTTTCCCCAAGAGCTGAGAGAGGCTAAAGTTCTTGAGTTCATTAACCTCAGGCAGGGAAATATGACGGTTAAAGAGTATTCTCTTAGATTTACTCAGCTTTCCAAATATGCCCCTCATGTGGTTGCAGATAATAGGGCTAAGATGAGCAAGTTCGTGTCAGGGGTGAATGATAGCGTGGTAAATGAGTATAGATTTGCGATGCTGAACAACGATATGAATTTAGCCAGACTTATGACCCATTCTTAGCAAATAGAGGAGCAGAAGGTTAGGACTAGGGAGAGACAGAATAAGAGAGCAAGGTCAGGAAGTTTCAGTTTTGCTTAACCCAAATCAGAGGGAGAAAACCGTTCACAGTTTCGTCCCAAGTCATCTTCTCCAACTCATTCTTCTGCTAGTGTTCCAGCTCCTTCCTCCGCTAGTTCCTCAGTGTCAAAATTCAGAGACGGTAACAGAGATAGAGTACCAGGCTTTAAATCTTAGGGCAGTGTTAGCAGTGCCTGAACAAATCCCCTATGTCAGACTTATGGTAAGAACCACAAGAGTATTTGCAGAGCTGGTAGTGATGTCTATTTTGGTTGTGGCAAGCCAGGTCACAGGATTAGAGAGTATCCTCAGTCAGGTCCTCAGGGTCAGCAGAACCGTTCCACAGCTCAGTTCGGTTGCCCGAACCAGTAGGGTGCCACTTCCAGTGCTACTAGTCGGCAACGCTTAAATAGACTCTATGCTTTTCAGACTTGACAGGATCAAGAAAATTCTCCTGATGTCATTACTGGTAAGTTACAAATTTTCCTTGTTCATGTTTATGCTTTGCTAGACCCAGGTGCATCCTTGTCTTTTGTCACTCCATACATAGCAGGCGATTTCGGAATCAGTTTTGAAATTTTAGCAGAGCCTTTTTCAGTCTCTACCCTAGTGGGTAAAACCATCATAGTTCGATGGGTATACAGGAACTGTCCGATTATGATATCTCAGAAATCTTTTTCAGCAGATTTAGTCGAGTTAGAGATAACTGACTTTGATGTCATTCTCGGCATGGATTGGCTTTATTCCTGCTATGCCACAGTCGACTACATAAACAGGATAGTTCATTTTCAGTTCCTGAATGAGCCCATCCTATAGTGGAAGGGTAGTACTTCAGCGTTCAGGGGTCAGCTTGTTTCCTACTTTCGGATAAAAAAAATAATTTCTAAGGGGTGTGTATATCATCTCGTGCATGTTAAGGATTCCAGTTTTGAATCTCCCAGTCTCAAATCAGTCCCAGTGGTTAATGAATATTCAGATGTCTTTCTGAAAGATCTTCCAGGCATTCCTCTCAAAAGAGAAATAGACTTCGGCATAAACCTTCTCCCAGATACTCAGCCTATTTCTATTCCACCATATAGAATGGCACTAACAAAACTCAAGAAACTGCAGTTGAAGAATCTGTTAGATAAGGGATTCATCAGGCCCAATGTATCCCCATGAGGTGTACCACTATTATTCGTGCACAAGAAAGACGGTTCTCTTAGGATGTGTATCGATTACCGTCAGCTCAACAAAGTTACGGTCAAGAACAGGCATCCACTTCCTCGAATAGATGACTTATTTGACCAACTTCAGAGTGCCACTTACTTCTCTAAGATAGACCTTAGATCAAGCTATTATTAGCTCAGAGTTAGAGAATGTGACATCCTGAAGACAGCTTTTCGTAAGCGGTATGGTCACTTCAAATTTCTTATCATGTCCTTTGGTATTACCAATGCCTTTGAAGCTTTCATGGACTTGATGAATCGGGTGTTCAAGCAGTACTTGAACATGTTCGTCATAGTCTTCATAGATGATATCCTGGTCTATTCTCGCACAGAGCGTGTTCATTCAGACCATCTCAGAATTGTTCTTAAGACTCTCAGGGATCATCAGTTATTCGCCAAGTTCAGTACGTGCTAATTTTGGCTAAGATCATTATCATTCCTTGGCCATATTATTTTTGGTGATGTCATTAGAGTAGATCCTCAGAAGACCAAAGAGTTAAGAAACTAGCCTCGCCCCGTATCTCCATTAGATATCAGGAGTTTCTTCAGTTTGGCCGGCTATTACAGATGGTTTGTTGAGGGATTTTCTTCTATTGTATCTTATATGTCTAGATTGACTCAGAAGAAGGTTAAGTTTCAATGGTCAGATTCATACGAAAAGAGTTTTCAAGAGTTGAAGACTCGACTCACCTCAGGTCCAGTCTAACTCTTCTAGATGGCTCAGGCAGTTTCTTAGTCTATTGTGATACATCCAGAGTGGTTTTAGGTTGTGTCCTCATGCATCATGGTAAGTTCATAGCCTACGTCTCCAGACAGCTAAAGCCCCATGAGAAGAATTATCCTACTCATGATCTTGAGTTAGCAGCCGTAGGGTTTGCCTTAAAGATTTAGAGGCATTATCTTTACGGATTTAATGTAGATATCTTTATAGATTATAAGAGTCTCCAGTATGTCTTTTCTCAGAAAGATCTCAATCTTCGTCAGAGAAGGTGGTTAGAGCTCTTGAAAGATTATGACATGAGCGTCCTTTATCATCCGAGCAAGGCCAATGTTGTGGCCGGTGCTCTCAGTAGACTCTCCATGGGTAGTGTTTCTCACGTTGAGGATAGCAAGAAGAAAATAGCTCAGGAAATCCATCAGCTATCTAGACTAGGCGTTCGCTTAGTCGACTCTTCCGAGGGTGGTGTATGTGTTCAGAGTAGTTCAGAGTTATCTCTAGTTTCTGAGGTGAAAGAAAAGCAAGACAGGGATCCTAGCCTTGTCAAGCTGAAAGAGTCAGTTCAGAATCAGAAAGTTGAGGTTTTCTCCCAAGGGGGAGATGGTGTTCTTCGTTGTCAGGGTCGTTTGTATGTTCCAGGTGTAGATGGCTTGAGGCAGTGAATTCTTATAGAAGCGCATGGTACGTGATACTCTATTCATCCAAGGTCCATTAAGATGTACTGCGACTTACGAGAGATCTATTGGTGGAGTGGGATGAAGAGAGATGTTGCAGAGTTTGTGTCTAAGTGCTCTATATGTCAACAGGTTAAGATAGAGCATCAGAAACCTAGTGGTTTCATGCAAGAGTTCACCATTCCTACATGGCAGTGGGAAGAAGTGAACATGGACATCGTGGCGGGTTTGCCTAGAACTCGTCATTAGCATGATTCAGTTTAGGTCATTATAGACAAAATGACCAAGTCAGCTCATTTTCTTCCTGTTCGTACTTCATATTCAGTCGAGGATTATGCCAAACTCTATATCAGGTAGTTGGTCAGATTACACGGTATTCCACTATCTATTATTTTATACAGAGGTACCCAGTTTACCTCACTTCTTGAAAGAGTTCTAAAAGGGTCTTGGTACCCAAGTTCATCTCAGTACATCGTTTTATCCTCAGATAGATGGTCAAGCAAAAGACCATTCAGACTCTCGAAGATATGATAAGGGCGTGTGCAATTGATTTCAAGGGAAGTTGGGATGACCACTTGCCTTTGATTGAGTTTGCATACAATAATAACTATCATTCCAGTATTCAGATAGCTCCATTTGAAGCTCTCTATAGTAGGAGATGTAGATCTCCAATCGGTTGGTTCAAAGTTTGTGAGGCCTCAGTTATAGGTCCTGACTTAGTATTCGACGCCTTAGAGAAAGTTCAATTGATCCGAGAGAGACTCTGGGATGCTCAGAGCCGACAAAATTCTTAGCAGATGTTCGTAGAAAGGATCTCGAGTTTGAGGTCAATGACTATGACTACCTCAAGATCTCTCCCATGAAAGGAGTGAAGAGGTTCCGCAAGAAAGGGAAACTCAGACCCCGATATGTCGGTCCCTTCAGGATTCTCAGTCACTTCGGCAAGGTAGATTATGAGCTTGAATTGCCTTTAGATCTAGCCTCAGTTCATCTAGTCTTCCATGTCTCTTTGCTCAAGAAGTGCATAGGTGCCCCGCAGTTGTAGTCCCTATTCTGAGCATTGACATTCAGAACAACCTCTCTTACGAAGAGATGCCTGTCGAAATCTTAGACTATCAAACTCGTAGATTGAGGAACAAAGAAGTCCCATTGGTCAAGGTTCTTTGGTGAAATCAGTCTCATAAGGAAGATACTTGGGAAGTATAAGTAGATATGCGTACCAAGTATTCTCACCTCTTCTCGGCCAATTTAGATCAAACTCAAGGTAACAGTTCTCCTTAAGCGTACTCAGTTTCATGTTCCTGTTCCCATCATAAACTTGGTAACTATTACCGTTGCATATTTAGTCATGCATTCATGTATCAGTCTAGTGTATAATCATGCATCAAATATGCATTCTCATTGGGAGAACTCAGTTATCAGAAGTCTCAGTTATGCATTAATGAATCAGTTACTCATGCATCAGATATGCATGTCCAACATGATATGTTTAACTTATCAGTCATGTCTATCATGAGATCATGTTCTAGTAGTGTATGTCTTGTATGTACTCTAGTTTATCGTCTCTCCTCATTTCAGTCAGTCTCATTTGAGGACAAATGTTTCCAAGGGGGAGATATTGTAATACCCCATATATTTCTAAGCTAGAAAATGAATCATTGTTCCTACATATGAAACCTCCTATCCTATGATTCATATTTGAGTACATGAATTAGGATTAGTATCCTAGTGATAAAAGAGCTTATGATGTGTTAAGCATGTTCATAAGAGTCACTTAGAGTAAGCCAAGCTAAGAACTTTTGAATCCACCAAGTTTTCGTGTGTGATTTCACATAGCTCATCTTTGAACGAGAATAACTTGGTTTATAGATGGTGTTTTGGCAGATTTATACCCTCCAAATTGTAGATAATTGAATAAGCTTTCCGTTGATACCAAATTTGCCTAAAACGGACACCCGGTGAAGAAGTTATGGCGATTTAAAGTTTCAGCAGCGTCATTTCAGTCAGTGGCGCGTCGCACTGTAAGCCAAAATCACGTTCGTCAATTTCCAGTGTCTCTCTGCGATTCCAGCATGTCGCGGTGAGTTTTCAGGTCATAAACGGGTGGAAACGTGATGTCTTCGCATCGCACCGGAGGCCCAAATCGGGTAATTTTCACAAAAATTAAATGACGCATCTAGAGAGGTATTGGGTCATCTTTCCACCCCTATGTAAGTCCCAAACATGGGATTGAGGCCCCAAATCAGCTCTTTACATTAATTTTTATCAAAATTCTCTCAAGAACAACCAAGAACAAGTCTAGGGTTCAATTGGGGGTTTCAAATTCCAAGCTTATTTCACTACTATCTTCACGGATCATTAATCTAAGGTATGCATAGTATTTATCTATGGATCCAATCTATTCATAGAGCTCAAGATCCATGTTTTAAATACTACTTTGTGAACTTTTTGTGGTGATATGATGAGCATGTGCATGTTGATGATTGTTGTTTAAGTTTTAAGATGATATCTAAAGGTGTTTTCATGAAACATATATGGTTGTTAGTAGAAAACTATGAACTTTAGGTGGTGTAATATGGTGCAAGTTATGAAACAAACCTATGCCTTAAAGAATGCATGCTAGGTGTTTGATAAAATGCTTGGGATGCTAGGAATTTATGTTTACATGGTTCCATGATATCTAAATGACAAGTGTATGTTAGCTATATACTTAAATATGAATTCCATGCTATTGAGGTGTTGCTATTGTTGTGGTATGAAGCATGTATGATAATGGATATGTATAATATGTACACGAAATATATCCATGCAATCCCTACAATGTTTAAGATATTGAATAACTATATGAAGTATAAGATCCCCTACTTATGAAATTATGAATTGTGGACTCCAATCTTGTGATCAAGTCATGTCATGTGTGTCAGTTTCCTTCTATCCAGTCCTAGGGCTATTTGTACCTGAAAAATATAGCTGTGTACCTAGATCCATGTCATGTTGTCACGATAATCTCAGTCAAGTTATAATCTATAGAACTCAGTCAGTCATGTGACTCAGGAAACCTCAGAAATCTCATGATCTCAGTTAACTGTCAGATAGTAGTACTATTCTATCAGTCAATGGAAGTTAGTTAATCAGTCCATGTACAGTCAGTTGAATCATGTTCAGTCTCTTCAGATGGGAGTAGAAATTAGCACCGAGTGAATCCAAGGATGGGAACTCACTTACCAGTTTAGGGTGTCATTCTTAGCAGTCATCCTTGCGTTCCATCCTTGCATTCTTGAACTATGTAGCCAGCATAGGTTAAGACATCTTAACCTGTCAGATTAAGGTTGATGATGTGGCTTAACATATCAGTTCAGGGTTCCCACCATTCTCGTTTCGAATACCTTCCAGCTAAGGGTCACTCACAACTGTCCTTACTAGTGGCGCAGTATTGACACCCCTCCAGTCGGGGTAAAGATTAGACCCCAGCTTAGCCATAATGGCTCACATGGGGCATGTCGGTTAAAAAACTACCTCCCACAGTTTCAGACTCAGTCTCAGTAAAAGAACTCAGACAATTCTTCAGATATCAGTATACCAGGACTGTTAGATACAGTCAAATTCAGTTATAGCACGGAACTCAGAAAGTTCCATAAGATTCAAGACTGTCAGACACATTCACCCATGCTATCCGAACTATAGTTTCAGCCATGTCAGTTATCAGCAAACCATGTATTAGCATACATATTTAGCTATCACGTACTCACGATCTTAGTTACTATGTATGTATGTTTCTACTCTTACGTTCATATCAGTCAGTCAGTTAGCATTATTCATGCATGTAAACCCTTTACATTAGCCTACCTCACTCGTATACTCAGTACTCCAGTTGTACTAACATATTTGCGCTATGGTGCTTTCTTTTTATGTTACACCATAGGTTTAGAGACACGAGTTCCAAACCAGCAGTAGCAGCTGCATTCCAGTATACAGAGTTGCAATGAATCCTCTTCATTCGAGGATGATATGATATTATTTTATTTTATTTATTATTTCAGCTCAGTTTTTCTAGATGGAGTTAGTTGGATACATGTTCCTTCAACTCCTTATTCAGACAATTTTTAGAGATTTTCAGATTTAGTTTAGATTTGATTCAGTTTTTAGTTGTTTTAGGTATCTTTCACCCACACGGATGTTACTATTTTACAAATTCTTTATTCAGTTGAAGCTTATGGCCTACATGTTCATGTTTTCCGCATTATTACATTATATATTACAGTGCACAAGTACAAATATCAGTCATGGGTTAACTTGTGGTCCTTTGGGGTCATAAGCACTGTGTAGTATTCCGGTTCAGAAAATTGGGGTGTTACATTAATGAAAATTTAATTATGATAGTTTTGTTGCAATATGAATACATAAACTTAAATTATCTAAATGTTGAGTATAAGTA
>NW_025879597.1:0-523 GCF_002878395.1 Capsicum annuum
AGAGTCACCAAATAAAAAATGCAAAGAAAAGACACTCATTTACATGCCTCATTATTTATGTTCATATTAAGAATGAATAAAGGTAAAAGGAAGAAGGCCATATTCAATGAGTTAATGCGAGAAACAAACAATGTAAGCTTGCGAAAGTAAAGGGATGAGGCAACCAAAAAAATACTCATGATTTCTAGAATTGAACAAACATAGACACCAATCCATCTAACAAAAGAAAATAAAGGCTAACTTTTCAAGAAATAGAATCTTTAAATTTCAATTAAGGCGACACTAACGAAAATTCATACATATAAATTACAATCAACATCTTATTAAAAAACGTGTAACGACCTATGATTTTTATTTCTAAGAAATCGTTGATTCTCTTTTGATATTATGAATAAAAGAGAGACATGAATCAAATCTTTACACTCACAAAGAGCACATATAACAATCCAAAGGGAGTAAGAAAATTAGAATAAAAGTTAGCATTTCCAAAAGTGAAATATCGTCTCACAATCATACTATGCAT
>NW_025879597.1:623-1210 GCF_002878395.1 Capsicum annuum
GACACTAACGAAAATTCATACATATAAATTACAACCAACATCTTATTAAAAAACGTGTAACGACCTATGATTTTTATTTCTAAGAAATCGTTGATTCTCTTTTGATATTATGAATAAAAGAGAGACATGAATCAAATCTTTACACTCACAAAGAGCACATATAACAATCCAAAGGGAGTAAGAAAATTAGAATAAAAGTTAGCATTTCCAAAAGTGAAATATCGTCTCACAATCATACTATGCATGACTCGAAAATATCTAAATAATTCTATTTATCCATAAAAATCCTAACTTTCTCATCATTTTGACAAATTTAAAGACATGAAAAAAAAATAAACATCGTGGATGAAAAATAAAGCTATCACTTCATCTTTTATACGAAGATTTTGGAGATTCCTTAAAATAATTAACAAGCAAATGAGAAATTCTTGATTTAATCAATTACTCTTTTTATTAAGACGAAACAAACAATAGTAACTATTTTTTCAACATAAAAAAATAACTTTACATGCTAAAACAAATATATTGGCCAACAACTAATTTAAACAAGGCATGAGTTCGCCTTTGAGCAAAGATCAAAACTTTAT
>NW_025879598.1:0-5166 GCF_002878395.1 Capsicum annuum
TATAAACTGTTGCGGCGAACAACAATGGGCAGTGTCACCTTGGTAAAAGATCTCGATTTCCAATATCTGGGAGTATTCACCCATTCTCCCATGAAATCACCTGAAACCAGAACAAATTCTACAACAGACATTCTTGAATTAACGTTTGATCGACGGTAGATTAATCTTAGGGTCTATGTCGGGATGTATGCACGGTCGATGAATGACTATGACGGGTCGATGACTGCGCAGATATCCATACTGAAACTTGAAACTGCAAATAATGCTTCTAATCAACTGTGGAAATGTAATTTTGTCCCTCCAAAAGATTAATTTTCACCTTTTTACCTTATCCTATTGTGTACCCTCAACTATGTAATTATTCCTACACAAAAGTACAAAAATAACAACTCTAAACAAACCCATAACAAATTTTATCCTATCCTAATCACCCCTACCCTACCCCACTACCCCTACCATCACCTCATCACCCCTAACCCATTAACAAATATATACATATCCATATACGGATAGAGATGAAAAGAAAAGGGAGGGGGGGGAACAAAAAACATAATTCCATTTTTTCAAGGGGGCCCACAGGGAATTCCCTAATTGATATTCACATCACAATAAAACTCACCCACACAATTCTTAATCGGACGCCATTTTTTAGCACTCATAGTTTGTTCTATTTTTTTACCTTTGCGAGATTGTTACAAGAACCATACACACACCCAAAACATTTTGGTCTCCTCTATAACACCCAGAGAGATGATGAGAGGTAGGTGAGAAATTGAGAGAGAGAGGTAGCGAAAAAGTGAGAAGAGGGGAGTTGATTTGGGAATTGAGAAAAGAGATTGAGAGAGAGATCCAACTAGAGAGAGAGAGATTCGAGGTTGAGAGATTAGAAACTGGGAGGGGAAACCTGTTCAACTCGCCGGATTCCAGGCGTGGTCCGATTTCGCCGGATCAAAAACGGGTTCAGTTGATCTATTTTTTTCGGCGATATCTATTTCAGTTCAAATTGGTTTCTGATTTCACGATTTTGCCATTGGCTTCTGATTCGAATGAAGGTCGGGTCAAAGTTCCGAGTTGGTCAAGTTCGTTGTCGAGGTCGGGTCAAGGCATTTCGGTCGGAGCTCTAATCAAATATTTTGACGGATTTAAATAAAAGTAACATTGAGGTCCAATTCTATCTTCTCTCTCTTTAATTTTTACGTAATCATGAATGATTTGTGTGATCGGTATGTTTCAATCTTGATTGTGTATTGGTTGATGTTGGATTTAAATGTTGAAAAGTGAATTGATAATCGAAGCATGTGTTAGTCATTGATTGATGAAAATGAAGTTGGGGAAGGGAATCGAAATTGGTAAAAGTGAATATTATGGTATTGTTGATGTTGAATGTGATATGTCATTGAGAGGGTAGGCAAAGAATAGGCTCGGGTAGGCAAATTTAGAATTGGTGGATTGTTGGAATGTTGGAAATATTTGTTGAATGTCTCGTTTAACGTATTTGAAAAGTGTATTCATTTGGCCGGGGAATGCCCTGAGACACGTTGTATTTATTCACCGGGGAACCCCCCGACGTATTATGTTGGCGGAAGACATTCGTGATGAAGGACCGAGGTATCGGGTGAAGCATTGGAGCTTAGTCTAGGACTAGTTTAGAATAGGATTTTTTTTTGCATATTTTTTATTTTGGACTGTATAATTGGACTGAACACTATATTTTGGGTTTGTTTTGATTCTTGTGTTTGATTGATTGTTTTATGTGTTTTCTGTGGTTTATACATTTGTAATGTCAAAATTAGCCGATAAACTCTACCAATCGACCGTGGTTGAACCACGAGATCGAGGGGTGCCTAACACCTACCCCTCGATCAACAGAATTCCTTAACCAGAATCTCTGTTTGTGGAACGGTTTAAAAGAGTCAAAAATAATTTTGAAAAGGATTTTCGAAAGGTGACTTGACACACCAGATTATGCCAAGTGGCAACTCTGAATAAAAATGCAAATAATCCTTTTTCGAAACAATTCTTCATTTTGTCACTTTAGATAATAAAAATTCTTCTAACTTAAAATGAATATTTTTCGAGTTAAAAAAGGGGTGTGACATCAACGATCGTTGGGTTTATGGAATAGAGAAATGAACTTGGAGTCGCCTCAGTTATTGTAATGTACTTCTAAAGAGTTTTTAACTGATGTGACTGATTTAAATTTTTTGAACAATGGTGGAAAGTGTGTTTGAGAAGATAACAAACTAATGGGGTAAAATGGATGCAATGGACGAGTTTATGATGTTTGTGGACTGATTTAGAGCTGATCACTGGAAAATAACACCGAAAAGGACTCCGGAATCAGAGTTTTTTTGGGAGGGAAAGAACCACCTTCTATTTTTAGCTTTTGGATTTTTTTTTTTAATATTTTTGGAAACCTAGATATTTTATAATGGTGGATGATGGAGTGGGTTGAAGTGCATTATTAGAAACTTGGGGATGGATTTGTTAAGTAGGAATTATTGGGTTAAAGTGTAGTATTAAAAAACTTGTAAGTGAATTTGTTGAGTTGGATAAGTTTGTTGTGATGTAGATTAAATGGGGTATTTGACAAATTTTTCACAACTTTTTAATCAACCACTAAATAGTTTTCAAAATAGCCTTTTTGACCAACTTGCCCTGGTTATAGTAGGTGTTTAACCTCCTTCAACTTAGTTTTCTTTGAATATTAAATCCCCTTACTTAAAATCCTGGCTCCGCTTCTAGTCACTGAAATATCCTGACAAGCCATATTGCAAGAAGTGGTTGAAACATAATTGCATATGGAGCCAGCCACTTCTAAAAGTTGTTGAAACATAATATTTGAAAATTGCTTTTCTCGAACGAATATAATATTGCTTTATAATCTTTTGAAAAAAAAAAAAAAGTAAGGGACATGATTATGATGTTCTACCAGCTTTGATTAAGAATAGAAAAAATAAACACTCACCCTTTTCACTTCTAGTCTATATATATTGTTGAATAAACATTCTAAAGTATCAACACTTCTCCTCTTAAATAGTTTTTCTTTTCCTATTAAAATCGTAATTTTGATAACCTTAGTGCCTACGTGGCACAACACACTAAAGGGTCCACGTAGGCACACATGTGTGCCATCTATTTTTTTCTATGAAATGTATTATGAATCAGTTAGATAAAACTATATCTACATCACCATTTTGAAATTAAATTTATTTTGTCTATTTTTTTTTAATTTCAAAAAATAAGATAATTATTAATTAATCAAAAAAAATATGAATATGTTAATAAAAAGGGTGTAACTATACAATTTCATAGACGGCAAAGGTACATTGACTCTATTTTTTTTTAATAAAGATATATCTGCTCTAAATTACATTTTGTTAAGGACTCTTACTGAAATTTGGAAATAACTCATATTGTTTTTGTAAAGTAGAAGGGAAAAAGAAGATTTCCAAGCAGATAATTGAAGCAATAGATGAGGGGAAAAAGGTGATCACATTCAAAGAATTTGAAGGAGATTTAGTGGATAAATATGATAACTGGAAGGCAACTCTTCATATCGAGCAAAAGGGTGAAATCGATTTGGTATGCTGGACAATGGAGTATGAAAGGTCAAATGAGAATGCTCCTGAACTAATGGAATTAATGGAATTTAGCTAATGCTTGCTAGGTGTGCGCTTGAAATAAATACCTCATTTTGTGTTGGAAGGTGTGGAGGATGCAGATTACGGGGTAGAGGGTTAGAGGGTAGGAGGGTGTCGGTGACAGCAGGGGAGTGTTCTGTATATGTATCTGAAGTTTCTCGTTCATAGGTCTTGTCTATGGTTTGATCAGATTTATAGTTTTAGTATTATGTTGTGGCTAGCACTTTTAGTTTATTCTGCAAATGGTACAAGTTTATATGCATTCATGTATTGTGTCTGTTATATTGTTATTGATTCTAAGCTGGGGTCTATAGAAAACAGTCTTTCTACTTCACCTGAGGTAGTGGTATGGACTGCGTACACTCTATCCTCCCCAGACCCCACTAGGTGGGAATACACTGGGTATGTTGTTGTTGGATGTTTAAGTTCTTTTTTGGTTTTTACTTTAGGGATTGATGTTCGTTGTGTCTTCCCATGCAAACCATAAGTTATCAGCAATCTTGGGAAAAATTGGCAAGACTACCCACTTCCAAAACTATTTTGCCATTTACCCACTAAAATTATTTTTGATTTAATTTATAGGGTTAGGGTATAAAAACTTGGAAAAAGATTTAAAAAAGTGGGGCCCACAGGTGGACCAAGGGACCCTTTCATCATTTTTAGAACACTTATTCCAAAATCCAAAAAAAAAACCCTCTCTCTCTCGTTTCTTCAATTCTCTCAACACCCTCTTAAGAAACCTTTATCCCAAAATTGTCATTTTCGTTTCTTCTTCTTCTCCAGCAGCTAAGGGGTCGTTATTGCATCGTAAGATTAGTTAAAATCAAGTTGCGATCATTTCTAGATCCATTTAAACGGGTTTCTTTGCTAATCGATTTGTAGTGATGTAGGAAATTTAAATTTTTTTCGAATTTGGTTGATTAAGGAGTTTTGGTTTAGTTCCGGTTTTGTTTAGCAAAAAAGTGTTGAATAGTGGGATAATCGTTATTTGAAGAGTTATTTTGGCATTTTGATTCGAACAGCGATCTGTTTCTGTTCGTAGACCCGTGGTCTATGAAATCAGAATGCCCTAGATTAAAATTAATTTTTTGGCGTATGAAATTCTTTTAAAATATGGTTGCTGAAATAGTGGAAATTGAAAGATTAATAGCTAATTAGTTTGATTAGGTGCACTAGTATGATTTTTAGAAATTGTTGTGTTTTGGTACTGCATGATGGATTTTGATTCAGTTATTGAAGTGTGTAGTGAACTATTTGAAAGTGGAAGAGTTATTTTGGCATTTTGATTCGAACAGTGACCTGTTTTTGTCCGTAGACCCGTGGTCTATGAAATCGACCCGTGGTCTATGAAATGAGAATGCCCTAGATTGAAATTAATTTTTAGACATATGAAATTCATCTAAAATATGATGGCTGAAATAGTGAAAAATAAAAGATTAATAGCTAATTAGTTTGATTAGGTGCACTAGTTTGATTTTGATATTGCATATTGGATTTTGGTGGGGTATTTCTTAATTTTTTT
>NW_025879598.1:5266-7631 GCF_002878395.1 Capsicum annuum
TTCATTTGAGTATTGAGTTATTTCTGTTGATAGACTTGTGGTCTATGAACTGAAAATGGGATATTTGTTTTGCAGGTGTAAAATACATCCATTCTAAATGCAAAGCCAGTACTGTTTCTGATACTGCTGGTAGCAATAGAAAAAGAAAAGCTGAGGTAGTTGGAAATGTCTCAAAAAGGAAGAAAAATAAAGAGTCGGTGTCCGAATCTGATTTGGAGTTAAAGGAGATAAGCGACTACATCGATTTCAGTCAAGACGTTGCCAAGCACAGTGCTAGTGGTAACAGTAAAGAGAGCGAAGATGGTGGAAGAAAAAGTGCTGATGGGGATAATGATCCCTTGTCTGTGCCATCTCTTTCAATGTTTATTTTCGTTGAGCGGTATGACCTTTGAACGATAATTTATGAGGTCGGATCTTTCCCGAAAAAGATATCGGTCAGATCTAGAATGGCTGCTTATCGATATTTCCAGCAAGTTTTTGTCGACCAAGAGTTGAAGAAAAGATTAAAGCGGTCCTGTTTTGGGCACCTGAGAAACCTGTCGGAACATCTCAAGTTCAATGGGCAGTTGGTCCATTATTTGATGTTGCGACGCATCAAGAACGATAAGATGCATCATGAGATGTGGTTCTGCATTAACAACAAGCCTGCATGTTTTGGCTTGAAAGAGTTTTGTTTGATCACGGGACTGAACTGCTCATCATACCACAGTGAATCAAAAATGAAGAGGGCGTTAGCAAAGGGGGAGAATTTTTGCTTTAAGGTGATGTAAAACAAAACCATTAGGGGGGCCAACTTGCTACACCTGATCAGTGGGAATAAGCTAAACGAGGACTAGAAGTTTAAGTGTTGTTTACTGTGGTTCTTGCACACCATGTTTCTTGCAAAATATTCGATGAAGGTTGTGGACACAAAACTGATTCGAATGGTCGATTCTTTGAGTTTCGTCAAGAATTATCCGTGGGGGAAAGAGACATTTCAACTAACCCTAGACTACCTAAAGAAGAAAAGTGACCTGAAAAAGCAGAGGGAAGTATTTGATGAGAAGCAGAAGGTATCCTATGCTCTATTTGGATTTCATTGGGAATTTGTGGTATCTACCAAAAACCCTTTAGTGAGTTTATCGTAGATTCTTGTTTTATTTATACTATGTCATAGACTCTGAGTTCTTGTTTCACTGATGTACTGCTTACAGGTTTGGATCTATGAGGCCTTTCCTTATCTTGGAAAATTTGCTGAAAAATCAACGGATAAGCCCTTTCCCATTCCCCGCATCCTCAGATGGCACTCTACAAAAAGTGACTAGATAATCGAAGGCGACCCATTCAAGTACAAAGGAAAAATTATCGAGGTATGAACTCATTTTTTATCATGCAATAAGAATACTACTGTTGTATCGAATGTTATGTAATTGTTAATTGATATTTTGTAGAACGTGCACCCGTACATCATCCCTACTCTTCGTGAGACGAAGAAGGATTACATGATTTCCTTTGATCCATATATGGACGAGGTGAAGAATAATGTCCTCGATGGCTTAAAGAAAGAGTAAGAAGGGGTGATTGTACTTATTTCAAATGAGGACAGTGATGATGACGGGGATTTGGGCGGTAACTCCGTTGAAGTACGCGTTTGTGATGATGATATTCCGAGTACCTCCAAAGATACAGCGGGGACCTCATCCCCCGAGGATCTTCATAAGCATGTTGCTGCGCTCGAGGAAGCGGTGTTGGATATTGCTACCTATATTAGAGAGAAAAGACTGAAGAAAAAGCAACAATATGAGCGACAACACGAGCAAGGTAACTTCATTCAATCAATAATTGATGTTGTTAATGAATTTTCAGCTTTAAATATTAGCAGCACTTTGTAATATGATGATACAGTGAATGTGGACCTTCGTGAATCAAAGAGGAATGAAGCAGGATAAAAAAGGAGCAAAATGGATGAGTTGGCCTCTGTTGTGGTGGGAGAGGAAAAAGAAAAAGAAAAGAAGGATGAAGAAGAAGAAGATATGTGACAAGAAGAAAGTCCAAAAGAAGCAGCTGCATCAGAAGCAGAAAAAGAAGTTGAAAAAGAAGTAGCAGTAGATGTTGAGAAAAAAAGAAGAAGAAGGTAAAGAAGCACCAACTGAAGAAGGTCCAAAAGAAGCAGCTTCAGAAGAAGAAGAAGAACTTGAAAAAGAAACAGCAGAAGATGTTGAGAAAAAAGGAGAAGAAGGTGAAGAAGCACCAGCCGAAGAAGTACCAGTTGCTGCTGATGCTGAAATAGAAGGAGAAGAAGCGATCTTGAAGAAGCAGCCGAAGCTGCTGAGAAAAAAGGAGCTGAAGCTGACCAAAAAGATTTGGTCATGGATATCGTAGGTGA
>NW_025879599.1:0-1726 GCF_002878395.1 Capsicum annuum
GAAAGCTTATTCGATACTCTACGCAATGGTAGGTTATAATATAAGACATTTCATACAAAAAATTTATAATTCATTCTAGAAGATAGAACCCAACACGTTTACGCACAAAATTTCAACGAAAAATTTCTTGGGGTATTACATCATCCCCCCTTGGAAACATTCGTCCTAGAATAACGCTAGATATGCCAAGATTAGATAGGGAATAGAGAATACATCTGAAACCATTCGTTAGACTCATCACCACATCGTTTCTCGCTCCGAATGCAACATAGAATGCATAAATTCAAGAAACTACAGTTGAACACATAATAAATGACAGCTGAACTGCTGCAACTTTTATCAAAAGTGCATGATTTAGGAAAGAATGGTACTTTCGGCTTGATCGGAGTTTACGGAAAATAGGTGCAGGTACTTGGATCGCATATCATCCTCAGGTTCCCCAGTTGCACCCTCAATAGATTGGTTTCACCACAACACCTTGACCAAGGGAACTTCTTTGTTCCTTAGTCTTCGGACACTGAAATCTAGAATCTCAACAGAAATCTCATCAAAAGAAAGATTTTCTTGAATGTCAGCACTCACAGAGGAATCCACTACCACAGCATCGCTAATATGCTTTCTAAGCATGGAGACATGGAATATTGGATGATCAGAGGATAACTCGAAAGGCAACTCGACTTCATAAGCTACCTTACCAACACGGCTAAGAATTTTGTAAGGACCAACATAATGGGGACTAAGCTTCCCCTTCTTTCCGAATCTCTTCATCCCTCTCATGGGTGAAATTTTTAGATACACTAGGTCACTAACTTCAAACTCAAGGTCTCTCCTTCTAACACCAGCATATGACTTCTGACGACTCTGCGCAGTTTTCAACCTTTTCCTAATCAACTTAACTTTTTTCATAGCCTCAAAAACTGAATCAGGACCACTCACAGTCGCTTCACCCACCTCGAACCAACCTATGGGTGATCTACACTTCCTCCTATATAAGGCTTCAAATGGAGCCATGCCAATACTATAGTGGAAACTGTTATTGTAAGCACACTCTATCAACGGTAAGTGATCCTCCCAACTTCCCTCAAAGTCAAGTGCATAA
Source organism: Capsicum annuum (assembly GCF_002878395.1). Taxonomy (NCBI): domain Eukaryota; kingdom Viridiplantae; phylum Streptophyta; class Magnoliopsida; order Solanales; family Solanaceae; genus Capsicum; species Capsicum annuum. The sequence continues at coordinate 1,100 of NW_025879599.1, forward strand.
GCTCTCAACATATCCTCTAAGGTCTGGATGGTCCGCTCAGCCTGACCATCGGTCTGCGGATGAAAAGTAGAACTCAAAAGCACTTGGGTACCAAGACCCTTTTGAAAAGATTTCTAAAATTGCGAAGTGAACTGAGTACCCCTATCCGAAATGATAGACAAGGGAACTCCATGCAGTCTGACTAGCTCTCGGATATACAATCTAGTGTAATCCTCAGCAGTATATGAAGTATGAACAGGCAAGAAATGAGCAGACTTAGTCAACCTATCAACCCAACCCAAATGGAATAATGATGGCATCGGGAAGGAGGTAAACCAATCACGAAGTCTATATTTATCTCTTCCCACTTCCAGGTGGGAATACTAAACTCTTGCATCATACTACCAGGTCTTTGGTGTTCAACCTTAACCTGTTGGCATGTTGCATACTTAGCTACAAATACTGCTATATCTTTCTTCATGCCACTCCACTAATAGATTTCCCACAAGTCTCGGTACATCTTAGTGGCACCAGGATGAATAGAATATCGCACCCCATGTGCTTCAGCCATAATCCTCTATCTCAGATCATCAATATTTGGGACACACAATCTACCCTGCAATCTTAACACACCATCTCCCCCTTGGG
>NW_025879600.1:0-1668 GCF_002878395.1 Capsicum annuum
ACTTATTCAGACTAGGAAGTGCGTCTCCTAGGGGTTAAATGAAATGACTCTACTAGAAAGTGTGTCTTCTAGGAGTGAATGTTCAAATTAGGAAGTGCTTCACCTAACAAATGAAGACTGACTTATTCAGACTAAGAAGTGTGTCTCCTAGGGATCAAATGAAATGACTCAACTAGAAAGTGCGTCTTTTAGAAGTGAATGGTTTAAGTTAGGAAGTGCATCACCTAACAAATGAGACTTGAATTATCCAGATTAGGAAGCGCGTATCCTAGGGGTTGAATTTTTACTATAACTTGATTATCAAACCTGTGCAACAACATTGCTTCCTGCATTTATGGAAATTAGGTATTGCAACCCTTGATATTTATACTCTGAAGTTCTTGCTTTGAAAGTAACATGTTTCCTGTTTCATCAACGAAAATTTGTGAGTTCAAAAACATGGTGACAGGTTTGTGGCTTTAGCTTTCGTGTAAATCACTCTTGCCCTCTTCATATTTAACCTTGCTTCCAACCATTAGCATCCTTCACCAACTTGATGCTTCATTGACCCAAAATCATATTATTAACAGTGACTTTGAAACAAACACAGTATTTCTGCTTTGCCATGCTCCTCAAATAAACTCTTTGAACCCTAGTATTTTCATGAGTTCCCAGACTCGTCTGTCAACAAAACTTTCTGCATGTCTTGTTTCAGCTCACAATCATGTCTCTTTCACGTGTTGGCTTTTTATCTTGCTTTGTGCAATTGAAGAAGTTGGTAGTAAGTTTTGAGACCATTTCTCACTTGTTTTGAAAAGTACTTGACTCAAGTACACGAGAAAAATGACAATGATAAAAAAGAATTAAATGACTTACTCAAGAAGAAAAAAAATGAAAATATAGAGAAGGAAAAAAAGACAATGAATATCCCTTTCTAATTAAAAAAATAAAGAAAAATTTATCTGAAAATGATAGTCAACTCTAATGATTATGACATGCATTTTGAATTAAACAACCTGATCTATCCACACTAATCATTACAACTCTTGTTCACTCATTGAGTTTGAAATAGAATCAATCTTGAATATGTTCCCTCTAGATCACAATCCTCCTTCGGCTAGTGTCACCTTAATGGGTTTTTGCCAACGCCTATCTCATTTTCATTTCTTTCTCAGCTCACTTTCGCCTTATGGTGCCCAAACGGGTTTTCCCCAATAAGACTCTCTCACTTTTACTCATTCATTTTTTCATTTTTTTCTTTTTCTTTTTTGAAAATAATGCCCCAATACGAAACATCATGTACCCATAACATGTTTAGCCTTGACATTCTCAAAGATCGATCTGAAGGTCTTTCTTTGATTGTAACTTGGCTTTTGAAAAGGGTTAGAAAGAAATGTCAGCATGAGGCTCAAAAATTTACATAACATTAGGTGAAACATACAACTTTTGGAATCGATTTTTTTTTAAGGAAATAAACTTTGTCCCAGTTTCATTTCATTCTGGGTAAGTTGAATTTTCTTTTGGTTGGATCGAACCCCTGAGTAGAGCTGCCTACGTATCTTGTTGCAGCAAACATCAGGTCAAACGTAGTTCAGACATCTTGTTCTTTTGCTTGATTTTTTTTCTTGACTTTTCTCTTTTTTTTTTTTTTTGAGAGAGATATTTTTCCAGACTTCATTTTTTCTTGAC
>NW_025879600.1:1768-3560 GCF_002878395.1 Capsicum annuum
TCAAGTACATAACATGCAATTTAGGAATGGAACATGAAGATCATACGCATCTTTTCAATATTGACCGTGACTAAGATGACATGTCTGCCCATATTATCCCTAATTATTCAAATGAATAATTAGATATATATCTATCTATATACGTACTCTACAGACAAGAGTTGTTCTGATTGAACTTCCTCTTCATCTATCTTCTTTTTCTCCTCTATAGCTAGACTGTTTCGTTGACTTGGCTGATGCAAACGGATCCATAATTTTAAATTTATGAATTTTGAATTCTAAATTTTTTAAAAAAAAAATATTGAGTTTAGGATAAATTAATTTTATATATTCAATGAACTATTTTGATACAAATATAAAATTTTGATCAAATCTATTAAATTTATTGAGCCAAAATTATACATATATATATAAAGGACAATTTGTATACACAACTGTTGAAATTGATAGCGAGTGTATTTTCAGACTATATAATAAGCTGCAGCAATTATAAAGTTTGATCACGTGTTGTCTTTTCGCAAAAGCACATTCTACTTTTTTTATTCGTACGTACTGATTAGATGTACACTTTTGGCTATGTATTTTATCTTAAGTGGGTGTTTGAACGAGATTATAATTTAATTAAAATAGATTATAAGTTGTATTTTTGATTAAAAATGTGTTTATCAATTTTTGAAAATGCTTTAAAAAAATTATTTTTAGCTTTTTTTAAGCCAAAAATAAGAAGCACCATATCCTAATTTTTTTTTGAAACTTATAATCTATTTAAGTTGACCAAATAAATTATCTTTGTATCCTTTATAATTATTACTTATTCCAATTTTACCCTTTAGCCCTAATTTTTCTACAACCACACTTCACACAAACACTTTCATTTCTATTACAAAACCCATACCGCTGCCAAACAATGATGAAATTATTTGACCATATTTATTTATGTTTAATAAAAGCATGCAAATCTTCCAAGTGGACTCGTGTTTACGGAATGTTTTTAATTTTATTTTTGATAATATAGTCTAAAATACTGGTTAATGATTAAATTATCTGCCATGTTTCGGATAGACACAAAACTCTAATGCAATAATTTAGCAAACAAATCTAAATAGTATAATTAGCTGATTTACACCCAATTTGATCATTTTAAAATTGGAGAGGATCCATTCTAGGATCCAATAATTGATATGAAAAGAATTAAATTCAATAAAAATGAACATGAATCATCTTTAATTCGTTATATTATTCAACTCATAAAATTTTAATATATAGTTAATGTTTTCAGGTTGAAATACCCCCCTCCTCCCTCCTCTTATTATGTTGATTTACTTTTTAGTTTCATTTATTTATTTAGTAGAATTAGTTATCTTTACGTATATTAGTTGTCGTAAATTTTTATTTATTGTGATCTATAGCTTGATAAAAAAAATATTTGTGTCAATTAAGCATCGTATTCTTGATGATATTGTGTATGCTATTCATTTGGGCGTGTATATTTTAGGCTTTAGCCATATTAGTACCTCTTTTGTATGAAACTATTTATCTATTAATGTAATTATAATGATTAGTAACATACATATTTTGCTTAATGATAAGCTCGACATATATATTAATATTATCCTCGAAAGTTAAAAGCAACAAGTTCAGTTTAATAAGAAAATGAAAGTGTCGTCACAAATTACCCCTTAATGATACGAAATCTTAACGAAACCATGAAGAAATAAATAATCTTTTAATATATAACTATCTTTTTCAAATACAAACATTCAACACTTAAACTTTTTTTTAATTTTTTTTT
>NW_025879601.1:0-1579 GCF_002878395.1 Capsicum annuum
TGTCTTAACCTTTTTCTTGAAGAAAAAGTTTTTGACCTCAATAAATATAAGACCCCTTTTCTCATACCATAACACAATAACATTCACAATATATACCTTTAAGAGTTTTGATTAGGGGGATATTTATCTCTAATTAGTTTTTATGTTTATTAACATTAGATTTATGTAGGTCAATAGGTCAAATAATAAATAGTATTATATTTTTTAGTTTAGCCTTGTGTTATTTGAATTACCGTCTCCATGGTCTGGAAATTATCAACTTCCGCATGATACTTTCTCGATTCCTAACCCAACAAGTGGTATCAAATCCAATGGTTCAAAGGTCCAATTGTTTGGTGAAACGAGATTAAAGACATGTTCAAAGTGGTTTCAAATCAAGATGCAACCAATGTGATGATAATGAAGATTTTTGCCCAACTACATATGAAGAAGAAGTTTCAATCATATTTTCAATATTCCTGCTGCTGCATATTTAAAAATTAGAATAAAATATTAATCTTTAATCAATTTTTAGCCATGGCATGTAGCAATAATGCTATTATATGAAGAACGAAGATCATCCATGTGAAGAAGGCTGTTCAAATTATGTCAAGAAAATCAAGCTAAAAAAATAATATTTGTTAGGATTTTTGCCCTGATTTTCATACCAAATGTGAGTATTAATTTTTTATTGAAGGAAAATAAAAGTAATATCATAATTACTTTTACTTTTCCTAAAAGAAAAATATAAAACTCTTTTAGCTAACTTTTTTGTTGAAGGAAAGGTTTTTGACCTCTATAAAGAATTAATAGAAGAACTCTCTTCTCTACCATAACACAATAGCATCCAGAGTTTTGTTTAGAATTTTTTTTTTTATCTCTCATTAGTTTTTATACTTTTTAATAGTAGGTTTTATATGTACATCAACTGGCCAAATCCTAAATAATATTATATTTTTAGTCTAGTTTTGTATCATTTGAATTATCGTCTTTATAGTTTATAAAGTATTAGCTTCCGCATGACTACCTCTCAATTTCGAACCCAACACCATAAAGTGTGTCTGGGGGGGTTGGATGTTTTCAAAAGAAAAAATAGGGGAGGGCTGGGGGTGGATGGGTTGAAAGGGGAGAAAGAAAGGGAGGGGTGGGGGTGTAGAGTGGGTGGTATGGGGAAGTTGCAGATGAAAAAGAAAGGGGGTGAGGGTATTTTTCTTTCTCCTTTTTTTCATTTTATTTTATACTTTAATATATATTAGTAGGGTTATTTTTTTAAATGAATAATTTGTTACGTGGTGTTGATGTGACAATGACATGGTGTATGTGGGAAGTATGCTTCATTGTGAAATGGCATAATACATAAATATGACCCTAAACTTGATATCAAATTATAACTTTGACCTTAAACTTTGATAGTGCACAAATAGGACCTTTAACAATTCAAAACCTGAACAAATATGACCTTCGATTTTGCATCCCATGCGTGAGTTTCACTCGTGCCTACGTGGAAAGCTCATCCAATCACACGGTGCCACGTCGTTAAAAGGGCTGACTTGGAGGAAGGTCATATTTGTGCAGTTTTGAATAGTTAAAGGTCATATTT
>NW_025879601.1:1679-3096 GCF_002878395.1 Capsicum annuum
TATTATTATTATTATTATTATTATTATTATTATTACTAAAAATTATAAAAATACACACCTTATGTTTCCAATATTACAAAAAATCCCAACTCCCTGAACATATTACAAAAATCCCAACATATACACAAAATGTTATGTATATGTCGGCTATTTTATGTATATTAATAGGAAGAGAGAGTAAAGTAATTAAAAAAGTGGGAGAGAGGGTCGGTAATTATTATTATTAATTTCTATGGCAGCAGCACCTAACATTTTTTTTTATTAAAAAAAAAGTCACTAGTAGGGATCGAACCCACGCAGTAGGTTGAAGGAAGCGCCCAAGAAGAGCAAATAACACCACTATGCTATCTAAGTGTCTTGTTTCATGTGGTTCAACATTAATATACGTACATACATATAGATTTTCTATCTTATATATACAACGTAATCTTTTTACCGAGGGGGTTCGGGTGAACCCCATGACAACCAAGTAGGTCCGCCCTAAGTTAATTTAATAACATTTTGATAATGTTAATTTAATACTAACATTTTGATAACGTTAATTTAATATACTACTACTACTATCCTTAATAACGTTAATTTAATAATATTTTATTAAAACTATAATTTTTTTATTATTAGTATAGTTTCATCTTTAATTTAATATTTAAATAAATTATATTTAGATAGATTATATAACATAAATTCGCCTTTTGCTTTATAATATATACACGTACCTGCGCGATTTTTTCGTATGAGGCTGACCCACCTAATTAATAAATCTTCAATATTGCTCTTTTTCCGCAATGACAAAAGAAATTAGATGTCATTTTCATCTTTGAGCCGAAAATAAAAAAAAATAATAGTAAAAAGTCATTTAAAGGTCATATTTGTGCAGTTTTGGATAGTTAAAGGTCATATTTGTGAACTGTCAAAGTTTAAGGTCAAAGTTATAAATGTGGTGTCAAGTTTAGGGTCATATTTATGTATTATGCCCTTAGATTTTAAAGGTAACACTAGCTTCTTGAAAATTGGATGGCAAGTAACTTCAGTGGCATCAATAATTTATGACGCATAGGTTAACAAGGGAATGACCTAAATGGGGTGAGTATGCTCAATTCTTGTTTGTAAGATTTGCGACAAAATTGTTTGATGGCCCAGTGGGAGATTTCAAAGATCTTCGTCAAGTAAACTCTATGCAGCTACCGTTAGACAAGTTTAGTTGATAAAAATGCTATCACCGAGGTTGAAGTCTCAAAGAATGAGCTTAGATTGAAAATCCATAGTGAAAATGTTGGATTTATCGTAATCGAATTTCTTTATTTGACGCATTTCTTTAACTACTGATAAAAACAAAGGTGAGTGGCGTAGAAGAGACACGACGTTGTTGCGTTCTTAGTTGCTAGGGATAAATAAAGGAGAAATTGGAGGAGATTTG
>NW_025879602.1:0-2173 GCF_002878395.1 Capsicum annuum
ATAATTTTTGGGGTGGGGGGAGGGGAGTTAAAGAATCGGGGTGGGGGCGAGGTTAAAGAAAAGAAGAAAGGAGGGGTATTGGCTCCGACCTGACTTGTGTGTAATGCACTTTCCTTAGTGAGAGTGACATAATATTTTTGGGATGGTATAAAATTCACTTAAAGTTATTAGGGGGGGAGGGGGTTATATAATTATCTATGTAGTTTTAGGGTCTAAAGTAAGTTATGTGGACAGTTCATGGGTGAAATGATGAATTTTCTCTACAAATATATTAAAGTAAAAAATAAAGGCTAAAAAATACATGACAAGTGAACTTATGAATTGCTTACACGTGAAATTTCCTCCCAAATAATTAAGTCATTTAAATAAATATGTTTAGCAACCCCCCATCCAACCAGATCCTCTTCTTTGATGTAACTCCCCCTTATCCCATATGTTGGATACGATGTAGTTTTGATGATTGACAAACTGACAAAGTGATATGAAACATGTCATTACAGCTAGTTCACAGATGAACTATCTCATGTAGCTGAAACTTGTAGCAAAATCATCGATGATTAAAGATAAGGGTGGAAGAAATCAAGAACCAGATGAGTGGTTAATTCTGATAAATGATTGGTTAATTCTGATAAACTCAAGAAAATAAACATGTGCTAATTTGAAGAAGTTGAATTTGATTCAAACACTTGATGATAAGGGAAAACAATTTGAGTTGAAAAAGGAGTCCTATGAAAAGAAGGAGTTTCACTTCTGAGCATATCCTTAAGAGTCCTATGTATAGAAGGAGAAAGATTCTGCAGATTGAAGAAGTCTACGCAAGATAGGAAATATACAAATTGAAGGACTCTTTGTTAGATCAATGAAGTTTTTTATGACTGACACATGAATGAACCATGTTACTTGAGCTAGTCCAAGCATAGAAAGACAGGTTTCAGGTTTCACTGATAGATGCAGACAAAGATTGCTTAAAGTCAGGAATGAATGAGCGAGCCTAATTCTGATATACTCAAGTTACTTATCACGTGAGAAATTGAAGAAGTTGTGGTTGAGTAAAATACTTGAAGATAAGCTGATTTAAAGAGTTGGAGTTTGACTACAACACTAAAGAGACAAGAGTTGGAATTGAAAAAGGAGTCTCACTTGAAGTAGAACTCTATGCAATGAGAGTTCTGATTAAAGGAGGAGTTTGAAATAAAAAATGACTCTTTGGAGAGCTGTGCTTAAATAGAAGATGTATTATTCAGAATAACTTACGCACTTACAGAGAGAGAAAAGGCTAAACACGAGCAAATTGAGAAAGTTCATAATTGAGAGAATTCTGACTGAAGATTCGAGTGCTGCCAGTACAAAGGAACAGATTGACGAACCTGCTTTACAGGACAAAACTTTACAGTTCATGAGTCAGTTTAAATGTATTGTTCTTATTGAGTCGTAATTTATTGTTTTCCTAGATTGATTGTTTAGGAACAATACTGAGTTGAGTTAACTTCAAGTTTGGGATAACTCGAAGTGGGTTCAACAGTCAAGAGTGATTGTTGAGTTATAGGAATTAGAGTTTATGATTCCTAATTGTTGAGTTATAGGAATTAGAGTTTATGATTCCTAGTTATTGAGGTATAGGAACTAGAGTTTATAATTCCTAGTTATTGGTCACAAAAGTTTGTAATCAGTCATTGTTGAGGCTCAGAGTTATTTAGTGAAGTTGAGGTTAAACCCCGTAGAGGTACAAGTCGTGGTTTTTTACACCTTTTTGAGCTGGGTGTTTTCCACGTAAAAATCATTGTGTTCTTTACTTCCTGTTTTACCGTTTCCTTGGAACACGTCAGGTAACCCATTTCATCCATAGGAAACTCTTACGTTAAAGTCACTGGTCATTAGGGCACGTATTCTAACACCATACCACCAACCTATCTCTATCTCTTATCTAAAAATTTATTTGAAGTTCTTTTTTCAATCTATTTTTCTAACAATAACTCAAAAAGTTTTAAAAACAACTAAAACTTGATGATTCGCAAATTTTATTCACTATTATTCTTCAAAATTCTTTCAGCCCAAACATATGGCGAATTCAAAACACACGGAAAAGCTTGGAAAGCGTAGACAGAGTTCTTTTTTTCTTAAAAAAATATGATTGTTAAAAATACTAAAGAATGGGCAACTTTCACATGAAAAA
>NW_025879603.1:0-561 GCF_002878395.1 Capsicum annuum
AGATTACTCATCTTTTGGATTTGTATTATAGTGTTGTAACATGAATCTAACATATGGGTCATCTATTGTAACAGATTAGTCATATGTTGCAACAGATTACTCACTTGTTGCAATAAATGACTCATATATTGGATTCATGTTGCAGGTTCTATCCATTGTAGAAGTGGAAAATATACCAAATAAAAAATTCAACAAAAATCATAATTATACTTACAAAATTACCTATGAAGTAATGTACAAGTGATATACGAACAAAATTTGACTTAAAAAAATTCTAAAAATTTCAACAAGGGCACAACGAATAAGTGAAACACATGAAAAATTTCATGAAATAGGTAAAGAAGACAAAAATAGTGTATCATACATCAAATGCAAAAGGATCGAGGGGACAAACGTTTGAAGTTCCCTAGTATTTTAATTGCTTTCTAATGGATAACCCATCTATTATAACAAATTTTCTATCTGTTTGTTAATTTCCAATAGATGAATCATCTGTTGCAACCTGTTAGTCATTTGCTGATTCAAATTAAGCAATTATTAGTAATAACTAAATTGATTTAG
>NW_025879603.1:661-1727 GCF_002878395.1 Capsicum annuum
ACAAGGGCACAACGAATAAGTGAAACACATGAAAAATTTCATGAAATAGGTAAAGAAGACAAAAATAGTGTATCATACATCAAATGCAAAAGGATCGAGGGGACAAACGTTTGAAGTTCCCTAGTATTTTAATTGCTTTCTAATGGATAACCCATCTATTATAACAAATTTTCTATCTGTTTGATAATTTTCAACAGATGAATCATCTGTTGCAACATGTTAGTCATCTGTTGATTCAAATTAAGCAATTATTAGTAATAACTAAATTGATTTAGCTAAAATTAACGACAAGTCTTTAAGACAATGGGACAAAAATTTGAGTTCTCCTAAAAATATTTGAGTTTCCTAGTATTTTAATTATTTTCCAACAGATCACCTATTTGCTGCAAAAAGTTAGTCATCTGTTGTAATAAATGCTTATAACAGGTTAGTCATTTGTTGATTCAAATTAAGCAATTATTAATAATAATTAAATTAATTTAACTAAAATTCAAGACAAAACCTTAGACAAGGGGGAAAACGCTTGAGTTCTCCTAAAAAACATTTAAGCTTTAGTATTTTAAATTACTTTTCAACACATATTTGTCTATTTAGTAATTTGCAACAGATGAGTCATATGTTGCAACAACTTAGTCATCTGTTGCAATAGATGTCTATATATGTATGATAATTTTCAATAGATGAATTAGTTGTTGCAACAAGTGAGTCATTTGTTGCAACATATGTCTATATCTGTTTAGTCATTTTCTGCGGATGTTTTTATTTGGTTGGTCATTTCCAACAGATTACTTATCTGTTGTAACATGTTAGTCATCTACTGATTCACCTTAAGTCATTATTAGTAATAACTAAATTGATTACTAAAATAAAATATGAATTAATAAGTTCAATTACAGTTTCAATTAATCTCATGGTAATTACACAATCAATTAAGTATGTTCGTCCTGAGTAGAGTGATCAATTGACCAATTTTATTTGAAATGATTCAAACTAAGTAATCATTAGAAATAACTATATTGATTTAACTAAAACTAAAGATGAATTAGTAAGTTCAATTACGATTTCA
>NW_025879604.1:0-1096 GCF_002878395.1 Capsicum annuum
ATTACGATCATATTTCTTTCCTGTGCTGTTCCTTGGCTTTTCCTCATATAATTGGAAAGACTGGTAGTAAATTTTGAAATCCTTTCTCACTTGTGTTGACACAGACTTGACTCAAAATGTAAAGAAATGATGGTGACTTTAATTTTGATAAATGACATAAAAAAGACAAAAAGCATGAATATGTAAATGAAAGAAAAGGGCAATGTCCCATATTCAAAAAAGAAAAACTTATCTGAATACGTCAACCAACTCCAATGATTATGACATGCATTTTGGATTGAGATGCCTGATCTTCCTATCCAGACTCCCCATTTGTTGTTGAGTTCGTGTCTTTGCCGCTGAGCCGCTTCTTCAAATCCATTGGACTCATTCATCACATTCGATTGTCGATATCTTAAATGACTTTCGCCAACAAATCTTTTTTTTTTCACTTTCCTCTTGATCTCTCCATCGCCTTACGGTGCCCGTGAGGGTTTTCACCAATAAGACTCTCTCATTTTTATTTCTCTCCACTCACCATCGCCTTATGGTGCCTGCAAAGGTTTTCACCAATAAGACTCTCATTTTTATTTCTCTCCACTCACCATCGTCTTATGGTGCCTACAAAGGTTTTCACCAATAAGACTCTCTCATTTTCATTTTCTCTCAATTCACCATCGCCTTATGGTGCCTGCAAAGGTTTTCACCAATAAGACTCTCTCATTTTGTATTTCTTTCCTGATTTCTTATGCTAAGGGAGACAAGTGGTACTTCACAATGTATTATCATATCCATTGCATGTTTAGACTTAACATTATCAAAAATTGATCTGAAGGACTTTCTTTGGTTGTAACTTGGCTTTTGTTTAGGGTTAGAAAAGATGGTAAGGGACTCAAATGATACTTGAAGTGGGGGTGGGACTTACAACTTTTGGAATCGACTCAAACAACACATTAACTCATGCCTCAGCTTTATTGACTGGGTGAATCTTAGATCTTTATTTGGTCGGACCGAGCCCGAAATAGGGCAGCCTACGTATCTCACTCCCGAGAGAGGAGAATCAAGTCGTACGTAGTTCCATCAGCTTGTTCTTTGTTTTGATTTGATTTTGATTTTT
>NW_025879605.1:0-1724 GCF_002878395.1 Capsicum annuum
AGCACCCTTAGCAGTTTAGATTTTCAGCAGTCAGAGTTGGTGGTGAGTCCTCATAGTTCGAGGACATGATTATTTTCTTTAATATTTAAGTTTAGCAGTACTATTTTAGTAGTTGAAGTTAGTTGGGGGCTTGTCCCATTAACTCCATACTTCAGACAGTTTAGAGGATTTTTTAGACTGGAGTATTTTCAAATGGATATTTTGGTTTTGGTATTGCTATACGTTATTCAGTTTTAAATCAGTATTGAACCTTATGGAAAGTTTCTGCCAAATTTCCTCATATTTATAGTATTATTATTCAGTTATTGCTGCAGGTACCAGTCATGGGTTAGCTTGAGATCCTTCGGGATTATGAGCACCGTGTAGTGTCTGGGGTACAGACTCGGGGCATTATAAAAAAACCCTTTCGACCCTACATCATGAATCGATGTAGCGTCCAGAGATGGTCAGTAGGGCGAGCACTAGCATGTAACTCAGGTAATAAAGATAAAATAATGCAACAACAAAAATTTAGTCATAAACCATATGCACTACACTCACATGAGAGTTTAAAGATTTAACCTGAACTATGTAGATCGATCCATCCTATAGGCACCCATAGGCTATATGGGTCCAGCTCCCCCAGCTGGAAGGGTCCCAGTGCGTGTTAGATGTATGAACTAGGGAAAAAATGAGGAAAAACTAAAGCCACCAAGATAATATCCATCCCAAAATATATAAATCAAGTGTACACCAACTACACGGTCATATAGATCTCCACCACTGACAAACATGATTTTCAGTGTTTATCCCCCAAGACTTATACCTTCACGGTGAGCTACACAATTTTCTTTAAGCCCAAATTAAAACAATTTGTATAAATCTAGCCATTAACCCAGGAGCCATTCATTGCATTTACCACTTGTATTGCCATACCATTATACTTGCGAGCTAAATCAAATATGTCAAACCAATCCATATAGCCAAATTGACTCCAAAGTTCTATTTAAAATCAAATCCATGACAACCAATGTCATCCAAAACCATTTTTATATCCATTTATCCTTTAATGCAATGCAATGGATTCATAAAAAATTTAAACCATGCAATTATCCATATCCAAAACTAAGTTTACAAAGTGGGTTGATCTTAAAGCCATTATCAAGCCAAAAATCCATCAATTTAGAGAAACCCATGTCCTCCATTCAACCATTTAAACAATGCACTAATTTAGTCCTAAAAATATCATGTTAAAGCATGAATAATTAATTTAAGATATGGGACAAGTAATTCAATCAGTAACAACTAAAACCCCTCATCCCAATTTCAAACCTATAATTTAAATCAGATAAGAATCCATTCAATTAATGCCACAATGTAAAATTCAAGTTTAGGGGAGAAAAACATGCCTGAAATATACAAGGAATTGAAAACAATTCGATTTTTGAAGCCTGGATGATAAATTCTCCGTAAAACCCTTGAATGTTCTTGGGTTTTGAGTTTAAGTAAGAAAGAGAATGATTTGATCTTTGAAAACTTAAGGTAAAGGGTCACTATTATATTTATAAGTCGTACAAGGAGTAAAAAGACCAAAAACCCCTCACCCCAAGCGAAAAAAATAAAAACTAGGTGAAATTTGCACATCAGCATGGCACACCAATATCGTAGAGGTTAGCCTTTGTGCCACGCCAATATCACAGAGGTTAACCTCTGTGGTACGCCAATATTGCAAAGGCTCACTGCCT
>NW_025879605.1:1824-7263 GCF_002878395.1 Capsicum annuum
CCCCCACCCTCTTAATATCATTTTCCCCGAATGATTAGTTAGGACACTTTTAGCAAGAGAATAATAAGAATACATCTGAATCAATGAAAAAATCAAATTGCTACAAGAGGAAAACGAGACTCATACCTTCATTCAAGATAAGGGACAAGAATGGGTGCTTGGCTCTAACATCTTTTTCAGCATCCCATGTAACCTTTTCCACTTTTTGATTTATCCAAAGAACCTTTATCGAGTCTACATCCTTGCTCAAAAATCTACAATCTTACCTGTCCAATATTTCAATTAGGGCTTTCTCATAAGACAGAAAATCCATAACACCAACATCCTCTACAGGCACTATTAAATAAGGGTCACCGACACACTTTTTCAACATGGACACATGAAAAAAAGGATGAATCAAAGCTAAACTTACAGTCAAATCTAACTCATAAGTGACATTTCTAATGCTTTTTCAACCTGGTACGGACCAGCATAACCTGGACTGAACTTTCCCTTCTTCCCAAATCTCATGAATCCCTTTATAGGAGACACTTCAAAAATACCCAATAACTAACCTCAAACTCCAACTCCCTTTGCCTCATATCTGCATAAGACTTTTGGTGACTTTGAGTAGTATGAAGTATTTCTCCAATTACCTTCAACTTTTCAATGGCTTGGTGAATCAATTCAGGACCAAACAACCTAGTCTCACCTACCTCGAACCACCCAATAGGAGACCTGCACCTTCTACGATAAAGAGCCTCAAAAGGTGCCATTTGAATGCTAGAATGATAACTTTTGTTGTACGCAAACTCAATAAGAGGCAAAAGGTCAACCCAACTTTCATTAAAATCAATCACATATGCCCTTAGCATATCCTCCAAAGTCTGAATAGTATAATCCGCTTGCCTATCCATTTGAGAGTGGAAAGTGGTGCTAATGCTCACCTGCGTACCTAAACCTTTCTAAAAGAAATGTTAAAAGTGAGAAGAAAACTGTATACCTCGGTCTGAAATGATGGACACTAGCACCCCATGCAACTTCACAATCTCCTGAATGAACAACTTAGCTTAATTTTATCCTGATTAATTAGTCCTCATGCTCTAGAAGTGAGCAGACTTACTCATTCTATCCACAATAACCCAAATAGAATCATGTTGATTCCAAAACTACAGAAAACCTATAATAAAGTTCATATTAATCATCTCCCACTTCCACATGGGCAACTTTATCACTTGAGACATACCACCAAGCGTTAAACGCTCAACCGTGACTTGCAGACAAACTATACACTTAACCACAAAGTTCTCCACATCCTTCTTCATATTATTCCACAAATAGATTTCCTTAAAGTCATGATAGTCTTAGTCAAACCCGGATGAACTGTATACCTAGACTCATAAGCCTTAGTCAAAATCCTTTCTCACAGCCCATCAATATCACAAACACATAACCATCCTTGATACCTCAGAACAACATCTCTCTAAATCTCAAAAGTCATAACCTTTTGCCCATGTCATCATTAATCTACATAAGTATGGGATACAAAGCCTATTTCTCCTTCACCTCAGTACCAAGAGATAATTTGACCACCTCTTGAATAATTGCTTCTATGTCCTCAAAGTCCAAAAGATGAACTCCCAAGTTAGCCAATCTGTGAATATCCTTCACTAACCCTCTCTTATTCTCATCCACATGAGATAAGCTTCTCATAAAAAACCTACTAAGAGAATCAATAAACACATTAGCTTTACCTAGATGGTAGTGAAGGCTCAAGTCATAAACCTTAAGTAGCTCGAGCCACCGCCTCTACCTGTGATTAAATTCCTTCAGAGTAAACACATACTGCAATCTCTTATGGTCTGAATAAATAACCACACGCATCTCATAAAGATAATGGTTCCAAATCTTCAAAGAACAAACTACATATGCCAAATCTAAATCATGCGTTGAGAAATTCCTCTCATGGAACTTAAGTTTCTTGGAAGCATAGGCCACAACCTTACCGTGTTGCATTAAAACACCACCCAGACACTTATGGGATGCATAATAATACATAAAAAAAACCATCAGTACCCTCGAGTAGGGTTAAAACTGGCTCAGAAGTCAACTTATACTTCAACTTCTCAAAACTACCCTCAAAGCATCGGACCACAAATACTTTACCTTTTTTAAGTTAACTTCGTCAATGAAAACTATAACAAACAAATCCATAAACTTCCTGAAAACCCAATTCATAAGATCAATAAAAGCAGTCAGAGCATTAATTAACCCAAATAACATAGCTAAACACCTATAATGGCCATACCGGGTTCAAAAAGCCATCTTAGAAATACCAAACTCCCTAATTTTCAACTGATGGTATCCGAAATGAAAATCAATCTTACATAAATATCTAGCACCCTGAAACTGATCAAAAAGGTCATCAATCCTAGGAAGAAGGTACTTAGTTTTCAAAATAACCTTATTTAACTAACGATAGTTAATACACATTCGAAGGGACCCATCTTTATTTCACACGAAAAGCACAAAATCACCCTTTGGAGAAATACTAGGACCAATAAAGCCTTTATCAAAAAGATCTTTCAATTCAGTTGGAGCCATCCTAGAAGAGGGACAGAAAAAGGATAAGTATTCGATAGAACATCTATCCAAAAATCTATATTCCTATAGGGAGGAAGTCCAGGAATATCATAAGGAAAACTTCAGGAAATTCATTAACCATAGGGATATATTACAAAGAGGGACCCTCAGATTTAGAACCCTTAAACTAAATTAGATGATATAAATACCCTTTGGAAATCATTTTCTGAGATCTAAGATATGAGATAAACCTCATTTTGGGTACTAAGGAACTTCCATCCCATTCTAATACCGGTTTATTAGGAAAATGGAAAATGGACTTTTGGGTCTAATAATATAGAGAAACATAGCACTAATGGCCAATCCATCTCATGATTAAATCAAAATCCACCATATCAAGTTCTATCAAATCCACCAATGGCTCTCTATGAAAGATAGACACCACAGAACCCCTATACACTTTTCTAGTAATAATGGAATCACCCATCGGAGTAGACACAGAAAAGGGGTCAGAAATACTTTTAGGACCAAAACCAAGTGTACAACCACATAAGGCTTAATATAAGATACGGTAAAACTCGGATTAAGTGAATATAAATATTATGCGAAAAGAGTTGTAACATACCAGTGAAAACATCTGGGGATGCCTCAAATTTCTAACGAGTAGCAAGAGTATATAAATAATTCCGGCCAGTGTCAGTACCTAAAGTAGCACCCTTTGGCATAGTAGCTGAAGAAGTGGTGACCGAAACCTTATAAGATCCAGTGGAAATCATGGCTGAAGGAAAATCTCATTACATATGACCAGGCTGAATACAATGATAGCACTGATTTTTCCCTTCCTCATAATAAATATGGTAAGCTACCCATAAAAATAACAAGGAGGATAAAGTAGGCCTGACTGAGATCCACTAACCAAAGACTAGGCACCCTGCGCCTTAGGACCACTGTTGGCTTGAAAACGACTATTACCTGAAGGCTTAGGATATGGAGCACTGGCAGACAAATACAAATTTCTCCAATTCTTCTTTTTAGTCTACTGCCTTCCATCTCTCCCACTGTTCCGCTAATTTGTACCATGCTCTCAATATCTAAATTTGTTTTACTTCCTTTCTCCCATCTCTGCCTACTTCTTTAATCTATTCTCTACCTGCTACATATAAACCACCTACTTGGAGATGTCTATATCATAATTCAACATAGCAGTCTTACACTATAACACCAAATCATGGGACAAACTAGAAGAAAACTTCCTCATTTAGGACCTCATATTAGATACCAATTCAAGAGCATAACGGGCCAACTGCTGAAACTACAGAGCATACTCCTTAACACTCATCTTACCCTGATTCAAGATCACTCTTCAACCTTAGCGTCCCTTAACTCCTAAAAAAGAAATGATCGAGAAAAGAACCTATGAAGTCATCCCACACTACCTATTCAGCATTGTCACCCCTCATCGTATCTCACTCCTCATACCACTAATAATCTATATCTTTTGACTGATAAGTAACAAAATCTACACCCTCTAAATAAGTAGCATACAAAGCCCAAAAAATCTTATCCATCTTATCAGTAAACCCCTATAGATCCTCTTCAACTTTAGAGGTTCCAAAAGTTGGGGATTCAACCTCAAAAATTGGCCAACCCGAGTTATCTCAGATGAACTAACAATAGGACTAACACGATCATACTAGAGAGATTATAATGCCACCAATTACGTAAGCATATGAATGGATTAACAGAACTCTGCATTAGACATATCTCCCTGAGGTGATGATTATAAGTATCACCAACCTGGGAAGCCTAAGAAGGACTAGTACAGATAGGTAGAACCCCATGTGGAGCATTACAATCAAGAGTAGGAACCTTTGACTGGGTCTACACTCCATATACAGGGCGAGTCCCCTCCAAATTTTCCTCAGGTGGGATAGAGTTTCCAGCAGAATTCCTATGACCATCAGATCTTTAGAGAGGCATGATCTGAAATATGAGGAAACCAGGAGATAGAGAAGTTTCATAGAATTAGACTCTATAGCTTGAAAATAGAATACAACAAAGGAAAACATTCCTAAATTCCTTGTAGCCTCCTCCTTATAAGTGTGGCACGCTACACACATATAAAAGGGACTCTACTTGACATGGATTTGTGGACACTCAATGACTATGAACCGCTCTATGATACCAAGCTTGTCACGACCCAAAGTAGGACTTAGTCATGACGGGTATCTCAAGCCCACCATGGACTGGAGACTATCCCCTTAGCCTAACCTCAAGAGCACAAAAATAATAATAATAAAGCAAAAGTCAAATCAAGATAGAAATGAAAATATAAATAATTCAAATGAAATTTCTAAGAGTCAAAATCAACAAGTCAACCCACATTTGTCCACAAAAGCCTCTAAGAACCAGAAATACCAATGAAGTCAGGAAAGGGCCCCAGGTATGACTAAAAGGGGATCTAAATGAAATACTAAATAGTGTAATGAAATTAGTGAAATGACCAGGCATTTCAAAATATTAAAGCTCACCACTTCACAGCAAATCCATAAGAGTACTCAGCCACCTAACATTGTACAGAAGCAACAAAAACCCTTCCAAGCCTGCATCATAAGACGATGTAGCATCTAGGGATGGTCAGTAGGGTAAGCACTGGCATATAACTTAGGAAATGAGGATAAAATAATGTAATTATAAAAATTCAATCATAAATCATATGCACCACATTCATACATATATATACAGGACATCAAGATAGGGATAAGGGTCATGAACATTAGATTTTAAAGATTTAACCTGAACTATGTAGCTTGATACATCCTAAAGACACTCATCGGCTATATAGTTCCAGCTCCCCCTGCTGGAAGGGCCCCAGTG
>NW_025879606.1:0-2167 GCF_002878395.1 Capsicum annuum
CCATATCATAGGTTCAGACGCATGGGCCCATTTGGTTAGACTCAAAGTCTCTAAGTCGGAGATTCTAACTCTCCAGTCTGTTAACGTCGTCAATGAGTTTTCTGATGTCTTTCCGGATGATCTCCAAGGGATACCTCCTGATAGAGAGATAGAGTTTGGGATTGATCTTCTTCTCGATACTCAGCCTATTTCTATTCCTCCTTACCATATGGCCCCTTTAGAACTTAAGGAGTTGAAAGAGCAACTCAAAGATCTACTATATAAGGGTTTCATAAGGCCCAGTGTTTCTTCTTAGGGTGCTTCTGTGTTGTTTGTAAGAAAGAAAGATGGCTCTTTGCGTATGTGCATTGATTACCGCCAACTGAATAAAGTCACTGTAAAAAATATGTATCCCCTTCTGAGAATAGATGATTTGTTTGACCAATTGCAAGGTGCAAGTTATTTCTCAAAGATAGACCTTCATTCTGGATATCATCAACTTAGGGAGTGTGACATCCCGAAAATTGCTTTCAGAACTCGTTATGGCCATTTTGAGTTTCTTGTTATGTCTTTCGAGTTAACTAATGCCCAGTAGCTTTCATGGACCTCATGAATCGAGTGTTCAGATCATATCTGGATATGTTTGTCATTGTGTTCATCGATGATATACTGGTGTACTCTCGTAGTGAGGATGAACATTCTGATCATCTCCGAACTGTCTTGCAAACCCTTCGAGATCACAAGTTGTTTGCCAAGTTCAGTAAGTGTGAGTTTTGGCTAAGGTCAGTTGCTTTTATGGGTTATATCATTTCTTCCGAGGGTATTAGAGTTGATCCCCAAAAGATCAAAGCTGTTAAAAATTAGCTGAGACCTATTTCTCCGACTAATATCCGAAGTTTCTTAGGTTTAGCTGGCTATTACCACCGTTTTGTTAAGGGTTTCTCCTCTATATCGTCTCCTATGAATCAGTTGACCCAAAAGAAAGTAAAGTTCTTGTGGTCTGAATCTTGTGAGAAGAGTTTTCAGGAGTTGAAGACTCGACTTACTTCAGCCTGTGTTTTGACTTTGCCTGATGGTGTTGATGGTTTTATGGTGTACTGTGATGCTTCGAGAGTTGGGTTAGGTTGGGTATTGATGCAGAAGGGTAAGGTGATAGCTTATGCTTCTAGACAGTTGAAACCCCAGGAGAAAAATTACCCCACCCAGACCTTGAGTTGGCTGCTGTTGTGTTTGCTTTGAAAATTTGAAGACACTATTTGTATGGTGTCCATGCTGATGTTTTCACTGATCATAAGAGTCTGCAGTATGTGTTTACCCAGAGAGAATTGAATCTTAGGTAGAGACGATGGTTAGAATTGTTAAAGGGTTAAAATTACCCTACCCAGACAAATGTTGTGGCGGATGCCCTAAGTAGAGTTTCCATGGGTAGTGTTTCTCATGTAGTAGAAGGTAAGAAAGAGTTGTCTCGTGATGTACATCATTTGGCTAGATTGGGGGTTAGGTTGTTTGACTCTGCTGAAGGTAGTATAGGGGTTCAGAGTAGTTCTGAATCCTCCTTGGTTTCAGAAGTGAAGGTAAAGCAATACTTAAATGCTAGTTTGTTCAGACTGAAGGAGTCAGTCAAGGACCAAAAAGTAGAGGTTTTCTCCCAAGGGAGAGATGGTGTGCTGAAATTGCAGGGTAGATTGTGTGTCCCGAATGTTGATGATCTGAGACAGAGGATTATGGATGAAGCGCACGGGGCGTGATATTCTATTCATCCTGTGCCACCAAGATGGACCGAGACTTGCGAGAAATGTATTGGTGGAGTGGCATGAAGAGAGATATAGCAGAGTTTGTAGCTAAGTATGCAACATGCCAACAGGTTAAGATTGAACACCAAAGACTTGGTGGTATGATACAAGAGTTTAGTATTCCCACCTGGAAGTGGGAAAAGATAAATATGGACTTTGTGATTGGTTCACCTCCTTCCCGATGCCATCATGATTCCATTTGTGTTGTGGTTGATAGGTTGACTAAGTCTGCTCATTTCTTGCATGTTCATACTTCATATACTGCTGAGGATTATGCTAGATTGTATATCCAAGAGCTAGTCAGACTACATGGAGTTCCCTTGTCTATCATTTCGGATAGGGGTACTCAGTTCACTTCGCAATTTTGGAAAGCTCTTCAGAAGGGTCTTGGTACC
>NW_025879606.1:2267-4998 GCF_002878395.1 Capsicum annuum
CTTGGAGTTCCCTTGTCTATCATTTCGGATAGGGGTACTCAGTTCACTTCGCAATTTTGGAAAGCTCTTCAGAAGGGTCTTGGTACCCAAGTGCTTTTGAGTTTTGCTTTTCATCCGTAGACCGATGGTCAGGCTGAGCGGACCATCCAGACCTTAGAGGATATGATGAGAGCTCGTGCACTTAACTTTAAGGGAAGTTTGGATGATCACTTACCATTGATAGAGTTTGCTTACAATAACAGTTTCCACTTAGTATTGGCATGGCTCCGTTTGAAGCCTTATATAGGAGGAAGTGTAAATCACCCATAGATTGGTTCGAGGTGGGTGAAGTGGCTGTGAGTGGTCCTAATTTGGTATTTGAGGCTATGGAAAAAGTTAAGTTGATTAGGGAAAGGTTGAAAACTGCACAAAGTCATCAGAAGTCATATGCGGATGTTAGAAGGAGAGACCTTGAGTTTGAAGTTGGTGACCTAGTGTATCTGAAAATTTCACCCATGAGGGGGGTGAAGAGATTCGGAAAGAAGAGGAAGCTTAGTCTCCATTATGTTGGTCCTTACAAAATTCTAGCCGTGTTGGTAAGGTAGCTTATGAAGTCGAGTTGCCTTCCACATTGTCCTCTGCTCACCCAATATTCCATGTCTCCATGCTTAGAAAGCATATTAGCGATGTTGTGGTAGTTGATTCCTCTATGAGTGCTGACATTCAAGAAAATCTTTCTTTTGATGGGATTCGTGTTGAGATTCTTGATTTCAATGTCCGAAGACGAAGCAACAAAGAAGTTCCCTTAGTCAAGGTGTTGTGGCGAAACCAATCTGTTGAGGGTGCAACTTAGGAAGCTGAGGCGGATATGCAATCCAAGTACCCACACCTATTTTTCGAGAACTTCGATCAAGCCGAAGGTACCGTTCTTTCATAAATCATGCACTTTTGATAAAAGTTGTAGCAGTTCAACTGTCATTTATTATGTGTTCAGTTGTAGTTTCTTGAATTTATGCATTCTATGTTGCATTCGGAGTGAGAAACGATGTGGTGATGAGTCTAACTAATGGTTTCAGCTGTATGCTCTATTCCCTATCTAATCTTGCCATGTCTAGAGTCATTCGAGGAGGAATGTTTCCAATGGGGGATGATGTAATACCCCGGGAAATTTTTCGTTGAAATTTAATACGTAAACGTGTTGGGTTCTATCTTCTAGAATGAATTATAAATATTTCGTGCAAAATTTCTTAGATTATGACCCACCATTAAGTAGATTATCAAATAAGCTTTCCAACGATATGTGGATCATCCAAAACTGACACCTGAGCGACGAGTTATGAATATTCTAATCGAACCGTGAACAGTAGTGAAAGTAAAACGTGCAGGAAAAAGTACTGAGGCTTGGCGTATTTTTGCTCCAACATTAAATGATCATAACTCCTCGTACGTAATGATCTGGGTGAGATACTATATATCAACGGAAATATATGAGAGTCCTCTTTCTAATGAAATTGGTTTCATCCAATTTGAATAACGGAGTAAAACGTTATGGTTGATCTACCTCAGACTATCAAAACAGTCCACCAAAGGACAGATTCGAGAAGTTTTTTGATTTTTAGGGGCGTTTTGGTCATTCCCCCTCTCCCAAAATCTATCCAAACCCTATATTAAAGCCTATTAGAAGCATTATACATTATATTTCATCAAACTCCCTCAAAAAGAAAACCCTAAGCTCCTACATCCAACTTCAAGAACCTCCAAAGTTCACCATTAATTCTACAAATTTATTCAAGATTTCAAGTTCCTAGTTCAAGAACTCCAAGAACCATCATTTAAAGGCACGATTAACATCTTAAAAAATGAGTATCGATCTAAAGATCATCATTCAAGGTATGTGGGGGTTTTCAACAAGAACTCTCTTTCGTTCTTGTGCCCAAAAGTAATTTTCTTTACAAAGGCATGATTTTTATTTGATTTTTTATGAATTTGAAGTATGAACCCATATCTTATGATGATTATTATGAAATCTTGATGTTTATGATTTTGAAAGATGAATTTACATGTGTGGTGATATAAAGCATGAATCTTGAACGATATTTATCATGATTTTGATATTTGGGTCGTGAATCCCCATTGAAAATTGTATTTTTTTTTGAGAAGGTGTGTGTTATAAGCACGTTGATGTTAAATATTTGAGATATTTTGAATGATTTGACTGTTTGGTCTTAATGGAGGTTTTTTGAACTAGAGTGTAAAAGAAATCCACAACGTGGTTGATTTTGATAGATGGGAAGCATGATGGCTCCCGATGTATATTTATATATTATTGAAATTGTTTTGTTGTGGATTATCTTTGAAATGATCTAAGCTAAGTCCGGGAGAAATCTTTAGGACCGAGTGAGAGGTATAAAGCGACCTTACATCCCTAGAACTACGTGTCCTCGTAGGAGTGAGCTTGAGGCTGATTTATATAGTGAGCACTAGTTTGTGTGGATTTGATATCGATAGTCCTACTCCGATGGCAAGGATAGGACGGCTCTCCCCAACATGGGTTGTACGTTGGACTCCATGTAGCTCACATGGTTTATGTCAGTTATAGGATCTCCCAGTGTGTGTGTGTTTCCTTGTGTCTATAGTGAATGGTGAAGTGATTTGAAAGTGGAATTGTGAAAGTTATTCCTTCGAAAGATTTAAATGATATTTACATTATGAGAATTGATATTCTTGATGAAATGAAAGTGATTGACAAATT
>NW_025879607.1:0-4384 GCF_002878395.1 Capsicum annuum
AATTGAAGGAAAAGTGTCTTTTAAGTCTTGAATGAAGGATTGGTGACATTGACCAACAGATAGGGTCAAACATCATTAGGAAACTTAATTAAGTTAATTGTGGACTTGATTAATATTTTTAAAAATTTCTAATCTTTTCAAAAATACAAATCAACCCAACTCACACCCCTCTTCAATCCAAATCAACCACTCTCCCCTCTCTCTCGACAGCTTCTCTCAACTCTCTCCCAACCAACAGTGTTGCAAAATTTCTCCCTTCAACCCCCGACGACTTCTACCTCCGACAATAAATAGTTGGGCTTCGAGTTCCTCTCTTCTATTCAATCAACCTGTCTTTCATTCCTCTCTTGGCAGCTTCTCTCAATTCTTTCCCAACCAACTGTTCTGCAAATTTCTCATTTCAATCCTCGGCGACTTTAACATCCGACTACAAATAGTTGGGCTTCGAGTTCCTTTTCGACTTCAACCTTCAATCGACGTGACAGACTTGCTCTCCGGCCACAACAGCTTCGAATTCTTCATCGTTCCTTTTCTTCTTTCACAGGTAAAAATTTATGGCCTTTTTAGTTTTGAAGAAAACAAGGAACTTGAGCCAACTTCTCTTATAGTATTGGTTAACAATTTTAATATTTGTTGCACTAATTTGAAATGCGGTCTGAATAAAACTCTAATTTCTAGTATTTCTTCTCTTTTCTTTTCGAAGAGAATTATGATATTTTGTTGTTTGTTGCATTTTTTTGAAGTTTGATTTTTATTGTTTGTGTTTATTAAGATAAAACGACAATTTGGTTTGATTTGTTCTGTTCTTGTTCTTAGTAAAAATGGTGAAATTGATATTTTTTGTTGAACAAAATCGTGCTACTGTTTTTTATTTCCTCCGACAGATTACTCATTTGGTGCAACATATTAAACATCTGGTGCAACAGATTTATCATATGATGCAACAGATCAACCATTTGATGCACCGAGGAATAATCAAATTATAATTCTGATGCAACAGATTAATAATCTGATGCAACATATTAACTATCTGATGCAAGAGCTTTACCATATATTGCAAAAAATTAAGCATAGGATAAAAAATCTGATGCAACTAATTAATCATCTGGTGCAATGGAAGAACCATCAGATTAATAATCTGATGCAATAGATGAACCTTCTGTTGGATAAAATCCTATCAACTCTTCCTACAGGAAATGTCCAAGACTTGATTTTTTCAACTGATCATTCATCTGCCATGATAGACGACCCTATGTTGGAAGAAAACTAAGCAATATTGACTGTTGATAACTGTTCCAACAGATCACTCATGTGTTGCAACAGATGTGTGACCTGTTACACAGACCATTCATCTTTCTCAACAAATGAGTGATATGTTTTGTATTGTCGCAACAGATTACTCAGTCATTGCTACAGGTTAGTTAACTGCTCTGACAGATCATTCATATGTTGCAACAGATGTGTGATCTGTTGCATAAACCATTCATCTTTCTGAACAGATGAATGATATGTTTGTATTATCGCAATAGATTACTCAGCCGTTGCTATGGATTATTTAACTATTCCAACAGATCACTCATTTATTACAACAGATGATGTCACAACAGTTGTGTGATCTGTTGAACAGACCATTCATCTGTCTTAAAATATGAGTGATATGTTTTTATTGTTGTAACAGATTACTCATCCGTTGCAACAGTTTGGTTATATGCTGCAACAGATATACTACCTAGTGCAATAGATCGATGATCTGTTAAAGCTGTCATTTTACTATTTTGCTTGTTTGATTTACTGTTATCCTTTTTTAATAATGCATTAATCAACAATAATATATTATTTTATGTTCCTGTTAATTTTAGATAATATGATTCCCAAAAGAACAGAAATCAAATCAAGTCCAAGTAAAGGAACAAGTGAAACAGCTAGGCTACATCCACCACTCTATGAGCTTGCTTTACAAGCGTTATCTCAATCGAGAGCAGAATATGATGAACATGGGGAGGAGAAATATTTTAGAAGAGATGATGCAGATGATAATAGCCCTTCCATCGAAGAGCTGGTCAAAGCCTTCAACATTGATCATTATCCTGTGAGAATGCAGTATGATGATGCCGCAGATTTAACGGGTAATTTCGTGGAAGTTATTCATGGGAAAATCTTTCAACGCCTTTAGAAAAATACTTTGAGAATAAAAATTAGATGCTTATTTCAGGCACAGCTACTTTGAGAAATATCTTGATTTGCCAGAGGACAACAATGCTTGTTTCTAAATGAAAATGGTATATGAACTTCTCAAGCATAGGTTTATCTATGAAAATAAAGATAAGATAGATGAGGTGTGGATAAATTACTGTGGCATGCCTATTTATTTTAGTTGGAAAGAGTTTGCCATAGTTACTGGACTAAAATATTATCCTCCTTCTCAAGTTATACCTATTCTAACCTAAAAAAGCACCCCGCACACCCCAAAAAGGCAAAGGCAAGTCGTGTGATCGTTATAACCTGGTGTCCATTGTTGGTCCAAGCTTCAAAAATAAAAATTTGATAGAAGCGTTGAAAGGTAAAGGACTTTCAAAGAAGCACAAGCAATCATTGTGCTTGGTTTGGTTTGTACATAATATTCTTTGGGCGAGAGACGTTAACAACAACATAAGCCTCGGTTTAATAAAGCTCTCCGAGGATCTTAAGGCGTTTAACAGCTATCCTTGGGGGTATGAAAGCTTCAAAATGACTGTCAAATATTTGTTGACTTCGTTAGCGCCAAAGACAGTCAACTTATATGATTTTCCATGGACTTCATGGTAAATGTTTCTTTCTTCTATTATGATATCATTCATTTTTTTGGCTCAATAATGGTTTTGATTTATTGGCATTATTTTATAGGCTTGGGCGTTTGAAGCCATTCCTTATTTAAGACAACAAGTGAACTACCAGGAAGGAGTTTCCTGTCCAAGAATCTTGAGATGGTTGTCAGCCAAAACTGATAAAAGTGCAAAATTTCTTGATCTCTTCAACCCCTCGAAGAATGCAGTAAATATAATTATAATTAATTTTTTCTTTTAATTAATGATTTATTTTGATTGATCTAATCATCATTCTAATATATGTCATGATTTATGTTAGATTGTGCATCCGTCGCTAGTTCCGACCAATCGAGAGTTGAATATGCTATTTTTTCTTACTTTACGGTCTGTACAAACTTATCGAACCCTAAGATCATCGACAGAATAAAAATAGAATTATTTGGAGCAACAGCCATTATAAGAAAAATAATTTTAAAAGGCGGGCTTGTTGTTGTTGTTGATGGTCTTAGTGGTGATGGAGTTGTTGGTGGTGGTAGTGGTGCTGCTGTTGGTGCTAATGATGCTCCTCTTACAGTATTTAAAGCAAATCATTATGAGTATGATCATACTGGTTATACAGATTTTGCCTCTCCCAGCGAATGTTCTGCATGCAAATGTCAAGACTGGAGGGCGAAACATGATGTAGTGATTAATGCTATTAATGCATTAACTACTTCTATAAAGGAATTGACATCTAAGAGAGGTCTCATTCTATCAAAGAGGATTTTATTTCCATCCGCTCCATTAGAGATTAGGGCTAAGAGAGAAGGAGAGTGATTTCCAGGGTATTATCAAGCATCCAAAAAAGCAAAATTATAACTACTCTGTCTGTGTGTTGCACTAAGTAACGTACAATATCCAAAGGAGAGCAGCACGAGCTGAAGAAGGTGAGTATGTTATATGTCTTCCAACTGACAAAACAAACAGACACATATCTGTTTCAACAGATGACATATCAGCTAAAAATTATCAAACAGATATATACATCTGTTGCAACAGTTGACTAACCTGTTACACAAGATACTTTATCTGGTGTAACATATGTCTCTTCTGTTTAGAAAATCAAACAGTTCTTCATACCGCTTTTATTTGTACCAACAGATGACCTATATGCTACTATAGATGATTCATATGTTGTAATGGATGGTTCATCCGTTGGAAATTATCACACAGGATCTTTCTCATGTAAAAATTTATCCCAACAGTTGATTCATTGTTGCAACAGAAATATAATTTGTTTGGGATAATTTAAAATGGGAGAAAGACCTGTTTGATTTACTAGAAGAGATGAGTTATCCTTTTTCATTTTGTTGTATCTCCGTGATTAGCATTGACCAATTCTGGCTTTCCAGGTGAATATAGAAGAAGCTACTACTGAACAACATTGATAATATGCTACTCTTTTTATGGAAATGCGGAGAACAGAAAGTGCAGAAACCGTACATAAGCAACAATAAAAATACACGACGAGCAAAGTCGAATTCCATAGCACCGAATGAAGAACAACTTGTCCATACTGAGTAGATCCTTATAGCTTGAGC
>NW_025879608.1:0-1134 GCF_002878395.1 Capsicum annuum
AAATTTATTCATATAATAGTAAATCTGAAATTTACTAAAGCA
The DNA here is from genome assembly GCF_002878395.1 of Capsicum annuum. NCBI lineage: Eukaryota > Viridiplantae > Streptophyta > Magnoliopsida > Solanales > Solanaceae > Capsicum > Capsicum annuum. The sequence continues at coordinate 43 of NW_025879608.1, forward strand.
AAAACATATATCATGGTAAACTTGGAGTTTACTAGATTAAAAGTTCATAAGTTGACATGAACGATTGCGATATCCCGAAGCTGTGCATACTGAGTATTGAACATATATTGAAGAATTAGAAAATTCTTCATGAACTTTAATGTTGCTTGCTCTCATGATAAGTTGGTTGGACCAACTAATTTTGAGATTGAATCCCTCAAAATCTGAAAAGAATAAAAGGTGAATTAGGGCCCGTTCACCTATCACATGATATGTTGAAAAGATGCATCAATAAGATAATCATATGTACATTCATGGTCAACCTACGTTTAACATTCATAAAGTTACTTATTCAATATAAATTGAGCATAATTTTCAGATTGTGTAATCAAGATAATTCATCTTGATGATGATGGTTTAACATTGAAGGTCTTCTATAAATAGCTGAACCATTATAAATGAGAACAAAGTTTCATTTATTCGTATGAAATATGATATATTGCATACAATAACACTTGTAAGCATTAGATCAATATATTATGATTATTTCTTTCCTCTCAATTGGTTTAAGGTCGGGAACCAACTATTCCTCTAATAGTTTTGATGTGCGGTATACGATTAATAAATATACCATGATGCACAAAGATGGATTCCTCAAAGAAGATGGAGGATGTATGTTAGTGTTACTAACATAAGGGGGAGATTATAAGCATCTATGAAATATGTTAGGAATTATCATCAGATCTTCATTCAAAAGATAATTCAAGTCAAATGTCGAAAGCATCTCATATCTAGCTGCAAGTGCTCCTATTTTGTGTCCTTAAAGGATAAAGTCTATGCATGCGTGAAACATGATAGACCAATCGGTTCCAAATAAAATAATCCTTGAAAAGGATAAGGAGCAAATAATCATGATAAGAAGGCAATGTGCTCTTGAAGAGCATACAACATAACACTTCATGAAACCTTATGAGAGGTTTAGGTACCTGAAAATAATGAAGTGATGAGATCTCAAAATGTTATGTCGCATTGTGAATCGATACAAAATAAGAAATCGTTGACAATATCTTTGATACAATATTGGCGCAATATTGTAAAAGATTATGAGGATCT
>NW_025879608.1:1234-4074 GCF_002878395.1 Capsicum annuum
ATAAGAAGGCAATGTGCTCTTGAAGAGCATACAACATAACACTTCATGAAACCTTATGAGAGGTTTAGGTACCTGAAAATAATGAAGTGATGAGATCTCAAAATGTTATGTCGCATTGTGAATCGATACAAAATAAGAAATCGTTGACAATATCTTTGATACAATATTGGCGCAATATTGTAAAAGATTGTGAGGATCTAAATTCTACGTTAATTTAAGCATGCTGACCTAGAAATATTTATCAAGTGACCTGAAAGGATGCATTTTGGTAAGCGTAAAACTTATTTGATTTGCATTCCAGACACTTGAAGATGTCACACTTGACATGTTGAATATTGTTACTTGACAAACATCCATATGAAAATCCCTAAAGGATTCAAAATGCCTGAAGCATATAAAGTTTTTGGAAAACTTTTTATTATCCTCATAAGATATAATTTGATGATTTGAGTATCATTGAAACTCTTGGAGAGTTTTCAAAAGCAATAGAGTATTTGCTTAAATGACAAACATGCAAAAATTGAATAAGGATCCATTCTGACCTCAAGAAAAGAATGAGGAACTCCTTGGTTATGAAGTACTATATCTTAGTGCAATTGATGCACTAATATATCTTACAAATACTACAAGGAGTGATATAGCCTTTTTTAGTTAATTTGTTAGCAAGTTTGCAGTCCTGATCTTATTGGTCATGCTGATTTTGGGTACTTATCTGACCTATATAAAGTTCGATCTCAAATAGGCTATGTGTTCATATGTGGTGGTACTGCAATATCTTGGAGATATACAAAGCAGTATATCGTAGCCACTCCATGTAATCATGCTGACATAATAGCTATTCATGAAGCAAGCCGAGAATGTGTATGGTTGAGGTCCATGATACATCTCATTTGAGAAAAATATGGTGTGAAATATGACAATCTACCCATAATTTTATACGGAGATAATACATCAAGCATAGCACATCTTAATAGAGGGTTCATAAAAGGAGATAGAACGAAGCACACTTCATCAAAACTTTTCTACATACATGAGCTACAAAATAATAGTGATATCAACGTGCAATGGATTCGTTCAAATGTGGCTGATTTAATCATCAAGTCTTCTCCAATTACAACTTTTAAGAAGATTGTGCACAAGATTGGGATGTAAAGGTTTACGGATGTTCTCATTAGGGAGAGTTAATACGTGCTGTACTCTTTTTTACTTACGAGGTTTTGTCCTACTGGATTTTCCTTGTAAGGTTTTTAACGAGGCAGCCGATATGCCTATTGTTAGAAATGTGTACTCTTTTTCCTTCACTAGATTTTTTTTTCTAGTAAAGTTTTAACGAGGCACATTATCCATCAATTAGACATTCAAGGGGGAGTGTTATAAATATACCATATATAGTGAATGTCTACTTTACCATATATAGTGAATACCTACTTTACCATATATTGTATATGTCTATTTATAGAAAAGTTACAAACCCCAAGGTTAGTTTTCCCGTATAAATAAAGAGGTTTTGCTTCATTGTAATCTCTTAAGAGAAATAAGAATTACTCTCTCTATTTTCTCTACTCTTCTTTTTATTCTTTATTAGTTTATAACACTAAGCTTGAATTGATAGTAATTTTTTGTTGTTTGTTTTTCGAACCTCATCAAAAGTTTTAATAAAATCCCATTCGTTTCTCTTTAATTACCAACAATGCCAAGTAAAGAATTTACAATAATGCCATCATATGTGGCCTTGCATATATTTCCACACACATGGCCCTCCATCTTTCATTTATTTTTTATTTTTATTTATTTTTCAAATATATTATATTTAAGTAAGTTGATTAGTAAGATGATAATTTATTGTAAAAATTAATTATTGATACAATTAAATAAATTTTATTCTTTATTTAATTTCATATCGAACATATAATTTACTTTCTTTCTTATTTGTTACTGCAATTTCACCTAATTTAATTTTTTTTCCTAATATATAGAAGAGAAAATTCTGATATGCCTGCTTTGTTATCTGCTTCAATTTCTTCAATTGTGATTTTATTATATTATCCCTAATTAATTATTATAAGTCATTTATATATTAAAAAATAATAATATTTAATTTTTAAAAATAGACATTTATGACATGTCGATTTCAGTTGCTTCAATCATAATTTTATTTTCTATTATATCATTTTTCATTAATTATTATAAATTATTTATATATTAAAAATTTAATAATATTTAATAAAAAAGTAAAACAGACATTTATGACATGTCTACTTCAGTTGCTTTAATTGCAATTTTACTAAATATCTTTCCTAATTAATTATTATAAGTCATCTAAGTATTTAAAGTAGCTCTCCATCGACCTGTCAGCTTCAGTTGTTTGCTCTGTGATTTTACTATATCATTCTTAAGTAATTATTATAAATTATTTACATATTAAAAAATTAATAATATCTAATCAATAGAATAGACATTTATGACATGTTTGCTTCAGCTAATTTAATCATAATTTTACTAAATATCACCTTTAATTAATTATTATAAGTCATTTCCGTATTAAATAAATAAATAAATAATATTTTAATTAAAAATATAAAATATCTATAAAATGATAAGTTAACTCTTGATATTTTAAATAACTTGACGTCTTATATTAGATTTCACTTACTTTTTTTTTACAAGTATCTTTTATAGTAATTTTATTATATCACTTCTAATTAGTTGTCGTGAGTTATTTAAGACATGTCTATTTCGTTGCTTCAATCGTGATTACTATATCACCTCTAATTAATTATTATGGTCATCTAAGCATCATGTCACTTAAATTATAGTAGAAAAAGTTTTACACAATAATT
>NW_025879609.1:0-8298 GCF_002878395.1 Capsicum annuum
TCGTCAATATATTTACCCAACTTAGGAGTCGGGGTCGAATCCACAGGGAACAATGTGAGTGATTAAACTAGTTTGAAACTAAAAACTAGTTTGAAACTAAAGCTAAAATTTAAATTCAAACAAATGATATGAAAAGATAAAATGGGGGTTTTAGAGATTAGGAAATAATTTTTGGTCACGTTAGTTTTAATTTGTAATCAAGAGTTTATGGAAAAACCAGAATCATGTTCACTAGGGATTTTGGTACTTGACAGATGCTACTAGTGGTTCAAGATTCTCATGGTAGGTAGGATAACAAGCTATATTTATTGATGTTATGCTTAAATGTCTCTCGATCTACTTAAGCTTTTAATTCCCTAATCCTCTCGGACTTAGGGAATTTCTATTTACCGTCTAGATTTTACCTCAGGTTAACCAACCTTGTTACAGTGCTGATGATTAAACGAAGTATTTCTAAGTCCCTGTTGATAATTCACTTCCTGCTATATTTGATTTATTTCTCAAGCAAATCAAAGAAGGTGTGTTTAATGTTTGCAACCAACAAACGTTAATTAAAACTTCAGAATTATCAAGAAAGCCTACCAGCTGTTGAATCTTAAATACTTATCACCTCATCAAGACCTAACCCTTGATCCCATAACTCAGGTTAATGGAGTTTAGCCACTCATGATCTAACGAACGAAAAAAATAATTGAATTCATGATTTAAAAGATAAACTTACAGGGATGAATAATAACTAGTGAATCGCAGGTTAGATCACAAAGGGAAAATCCCAAACTACTGATAATAATCTCTCAAAAATAGTTGTGTTGTTATAGTCAAGAAGTAAAGAGAGAAAATATTAAAATATGTTGTTTAAAACTCAAGGTGTCGACCTTGTGCAGAATAATAATAATAATAATAATAATAATAATAATAATAATAATAATAATAACAACAATGTCTAGAAAATCCTAAAACAAAGCTTTAAATAGTTTACCCTAAATAAGGAAACAAATTAATAAAAATCAGAAATCCTTCGTATTAGCCGATGACATTTGTGATAGCTTATCAGGAAGCTGAAGACTTATCACAAATTTCGTCAGCTTCTTCTTCAGTTTTGGCTCTTCCTTCTTAAGGCTGACGACAAACTTGATAACCTATCAGCTACGTGATGGCCTATCACAAAATGTCGTCAAGGCTTTGTTTCAGTTCTCCTTGGCTGCCTTAGGCTGACGACATTCTTGATAACTTATCAGACCCTTGACGGATTATCATAAAATGTCATCACAACTTCCACTTTAGGCCAATTCTCTGTCTACTGATGACGACCAACCGGATAGCTTATCACAGGGCCGACGACTTATCACAAATGTCGTCAGCCACACTTGTCTTCAAATTTCTTCAAATTTCAACTTCTTTTCTTCATTTCATGTTGGTTCTCTATCATATCAACTTCTACTGCAAAATCAAACATAAAACAATCAAAAACGACAAAAGGTTCTTAAGTCTTTGCAATTATTCTTAGTTAAAATCCTCAAATGTGTTAGCATCTGCTCACACATCAACACCCTCAACTTAAAACCACTGCTTGTCCTCAAGAAACTAAAACACAACATTACGATGCTTAACCAAGAGACACATAAGATACCTATGACAGTTGATCATCAATTTTAGTTCAAAACACATTACCCTCTCTATTTTCAATCACTTTAAACCTATCTGTGTATATCCATGAAGATAACAATGTGACAGAAAGGAATCAAGATATGGCATCAACTTCACAATAATAACCATGCCTATATACAAATTACACTACCCAAACAAGTAGGCAACTAGCAATGCAACCAATGTGTCCTTACAACAAAGAAGTCCCTTCTCACTCATACATGAAATCAAGCATGTAAATGAAGGGACGGTCAAGAGACACTCACACTCAGTAAGAAGTTCCAGTCAATGTATGCCAAATACCATAAGCTTGCCCTTATTTTCATTACCGAAGCTTTCAAACAGTTAAGTTAGGATCACTATAGGAATTTTATTCTTTTTGTAATATAGGCTTGGGGATGGTATGATACGCAAGGATCTTTAAAGTAACTAAGCCTCCTTGGTACTACACTATTTTATTTATTTATTTATTTATTTATTATTTTCTTGGTGGGGGGTCTCACTTATCAACTTTTACCTCAGTTCTCCCTTTCTTTATTAAGCAAATTCAGGATGGGTGTGGTCATTTAATTAATTATTTTCTCTTTTGCACAACTTTTCTTTTCTCATTCTTTTTCTACCACACCCAGCCTTGCATATATATACATATTTTTTTTAATTACCCTTCTTCATACTCACTTCACATCACACACCCCTATGATAGTCACCCTCAACTTAGGCTATTTGCCTAAGTCAAAGTGCAGAATATCCAAGGAGGGTCAGGGCCAAAATAGGTTCATTATGATACAAATGGGAAGGTGATAGGTATAATAAAAAGAATAAGCATTCAGGCTCAAAATCAAGATCAAGGGATATTATTCACTCATGGAAGGTCATTTACCCTAAAAGTGGACTAATATCAACAACGGCCTATGATCCTTTCCTAACTGCAATCCAACAACCAAGGCAAGACCAACCGGGCAAGTTCTGAATTTAACAAACAACGGGAACTAGGTAGCATCTCACACACACATGGCACAAAGGTACATCGCAAGCTACTTCCCATTCGGTTCATGCAATTGTTAGTAGTGATTATCATGTCCCTAATACTAATGCCATAAAAATAGTCATAATAGTCATATATAGATGCTTATCACATAGTTACCAGATAGACAATTGGAGAGGTATTTATCATTCCAAGAAAAATCAACAAAAATATGTCAGCTGTCCTAGATACTTATTTTCCCCCAGTTAACCACAACACATCACAAAACAAACATAATACGCCTAAACATGTCGGTTCTACTAGGAACAAGACTCTGGGGAAAAGAAGCATGACAACAAAAACTCCAAGAGGACATCAACACCCACAAGTAGTCCCACCCTCAACTTATAATCATGCATTGTCCCCAATGCATCAAACCAAACAAGAGAGTTAGAAACATACCTGTGGCACCATGGGTGCAAAGATCTGGTTTCAATCACATAATACGAATACAAACAACAAAATACCTTGGGTTGCTTCCCAAGAAGCACCTAATTTAGTGTTGCGGCACGACTAGGTTATCTGGACTACTCAGAATTCATCAAGATACCTTAAAAGTGCTTCATACTTTATCCCTCCACTTAGACGATTTGAATTTCACCCCTAACTTAGAGTCCATCTTCTTGCCTCGATCATAGGAGGGTGGTACAAAAATTAAGAAGTCGACTAATAGATTGAGCGTGGTAAACCACTCGACCTTAAAGTGAGGTATGTTTTTATGTTGCTTGTCTAATGTAAAATCAAGAATATAGGATTCTTGTTCCTCATCTTCAAACTCTTCTACTATTTTAAATGACTCCACAGATAAGATATCATCTAAACATAATGTAGACAAATGCTTCGAGTAAGGCCCAACTAATTCTAATTTAAAGTTTACACTATCTACTACACACTCACTTTTTTTCACCTTCTCAATGTCAGTCTCAAGATCAAGATGACAATTGAGTGGTTGTGATTCTTGAGCTTTCTCCTCAAATTGGCTAATGTCCCCCTCATATTCTCTTTGTTTAGCCACTGTAAACATGGTGGGAGTGGTAACTCTTTTAGCTTTGCCCACAGCTATTCTTGATTCTCTAATATTCGTTTTATCAATTTGTTTGCTTGAATCGTGACAGCACACATATCTTCAGTATGATCACTTTAACCACAAGACAAACACCAAGTTACAGTAAGTAGGACAGTATCCACATCATATTGTGAAGGTTCCATCCATGCACTTCTAGGTAAATCTAGACAGCAAACCTCAAAATATGGTCCCCCATAATAATAACAAGAATCGTCATCACTCAAAAAACCATCTATCCAGGCTGACATCTCAAGAAAGGTGTGAGAAAAATAAAAATAAAATAAAATAAAATAAATAAATGAAAACAAAAAAACTAAACAAATATTTACAAGTTTGAATTCAAGCAAGTAAACTAAAATTCTAAACCAACTCAATAGGTCAAAATTATTCCCGCAACGGCACCATTTTTGATAATGTTCAACTTACACGTAAATTTAGTGCAAGGCGGTCGTCGTTAATATATTTACCCAACTTTGGAGTCGGGGTCAAATCCACACGGAACAATGTGAGTGTCGATTAAACTAGTTTGAAACTAAAGCTACAAGTTAAATTCACATAAATGATACGAAAAGATAAAATGGGGGTTTTGGAGATTAGGAAATAATTTTTGGTCATCTTAGTTTCAGTTTGTAATCAAGAGTTTATGAAAAAACCAGAATTATGTTCACTAGGGATTTTGGTACTTGGCAGATGCTACTAGTGGTTCAAGATTCTAACAGTAGGTAGGATAACAAGCTATATTTATCGATGTTACGCTTAAATGTCTCTCGACCTACTTAAGCATTTAATTTCCTATTCCTCTCAGACCTAGAGAATTTCTATTTACTGCCCAGATTTTACCTCAGGTTAACCAACCTTATTACAGCGCTGATTATTAAACGAAGTATTTTCGAGTCCCTGTTGGTAATTCACTTCCTACTATATTTGATTTCTTTCTCAAGAAAATCAAAGAAGATGTGTATGCTATTTGTAACTAATAGACATTAATTAAAACTTTAGAATTATCAAGAAATCCTACCACCTATTGAATCTTGAATACTTAGCACCTCATCAAGACCTAACCCTAGATCCCATAACTCAGGTTAATGGAGTTTAGCCACTCATGATGTAACGAACGAAACACATAATTGAATTCATGATTTGAAAGATAAACTTACACAGATAAATAATAAATTGTGAATTGCAGATTAGATCATAAAGGAAAAATCTCAAATACTTATAATAATCACTCAAAAATAGTTGTGTTGTTAAAGTCAAGGAGTAAAGAGAGAAAATATCAAAATATGTTGTCCAAACCTCAAGGTATCAACCTTGTCCAGAATAATAATAATAAGAATAATGTCTAGAAAACCCTTAAATAAAGCTTTAAATAGTTTACCCTAAATAAGGAAACAAATTAATAAAAATTAGAAATCCTTTAAATTAGCCAACAACATTTATGATAGCTTATCAGGAAGCTGACGACTTATCACAAATGTCGTCAGCTTCTTCTTTAGTTTTGCCTCTCCCTACTTAAGGATGACGACAAACTTGATAACCTATCAGCAACGTGATGGCCTATCACAAAATGTCATCAAGGCTTTGCTTCAATTCTCCTTGGCTGCCTTAGGCTGACGACATTCTTGATAACTTATCAAACCCTTGACGGCTTATCATAAAATGTCATCACAACTTTGACTTTAGGCCAATTCTCTATCTACTGATGACGACTAACCTGATAGCTTATCACAGGGCTGACGACTTATCACAAATGTCGTCAGCTTCACTTGTCTTTAAATTTCTTCAAATTTCAACTTCTGTGCTTTATTTCATGTTGGTTCTCTATCATATCATCTTCTACTGCAAAATCAAACATAAAACAATCAAAAATAAAAAAAGTTACTTAAGACTTTGCAATTATTCTTAGTTAAAAGCCTCAAATGTGTTAGCATCTGCTCACACATCAATAACTTATCACAGGGCTAATAACTTATCAAAAACGTCGCCATCCACACTTCTCTTTGAATTACTTCAGATTTCAACTCCTTTGCTTCCATCCTTATTGGTTCTCTTGCATCATAGCTTCTACTGCAAAATCACACATAAAATAATCAAAAATGACAAAATTTCCTTAAAACTTTACAATTATTCTTAGTTAAAAGCCTCAAATGTGTTAGCATTAGCTCACACATCAACACCCTCAACTTAAAACAATTGTTTGTCCTCAAGCAACTCAATACAACTAAGAGAGTACAAAGTACATTTGGCAGTCAATAATCCATATCATCTCAAAACACTTTCATCCTCTCCAAGGTCAGTAAATTCAAGAACAATGAAGAATACCAATGCAACACACAAAAATAAATATATGGTATTTAATCATGTAATACCCCAGGAAATTTTTCGTTGAAATTTAGTGCGTAAACGAGTTGGATTCTATCTTCTAGAATGAACTATAAATTTTCCATGTGGAATGTCTTAGATTATGACCCACCATTGCGTAGAGTATCAAATAAGCTTTCCAACTATATATGAATCATCAAAAACAGACACCCGAGCGACGAGTTATGAAAATTCCGATCGAACCGTGAATAGTAGTGAATAGTAAAACGTGCAGGAAAGAGTACTGAGACCTGGCGTATTTTTTCTCCAACTTTAAATGATCATAACTCCTTGTACATAATGATCTGGGTGATCTACTATATATCAACGAAAATCTATGCGAGTCCTCTTTTCGATGAAATTGGTTTCATCCAATTTTTCTATCGGAGCAAAAACTTATGGTCGATCTACTTCAGCCTATCAAAAGTGAATTTTTGGGTCAATTTCAAATGATCATAACTCCTCGTACACAATGATATGGGTGAGATAAAATATATCAACAGAAAGATATGAGAGTCCTCTTTCTAATAAAATTAGTTTCATCCAATTTGGATATTGGAGTAAAACGTTATGGTTGATCTACTTCAGACTACCAAAATAGTCCACCAAAGGACAGATTCAAGAATTATTTGATTTTTAGGGGCGTTTTGGTCATTCCCCCTCACCCAAAATCCATCCAAACCCTATATTAAAGCCTATTAGAAGCATTATATGTTATATTTCATCAAATTCCCTCAAAAAGAAAACCCTAAGCTCCTACATCCAACTTCAAGAACCTTTAATGTTCACCATTAATTCTGCAAATTTATTCAAGATTCCACGTTCCTAGTTTAAGAACTCCAAGAACCATCATTCAAACGCACGATTAACATCTCAAAAACGAGTATCTATCTAAATTTCATCATTCAAGATATGTGGGGTTTTTCAAAAAGAAGTCTCTTTCGTTCTTGTGCCCAAAAGTAATTTTCTTTACAAAGGCATGATTTTTATTTGATTTTTTATGAATTTGAAGCATGAACCCATATCTTATGATGATTATTATGAAACCTTGATGTTTATGATTTTGAAAGATGAATTTACATGTGTGGTGATATAAAGCATGAATCTTGAATGATATTTATTATGATTTTGATATTTGGGTCATGAATCCCCATTGGAAATTGTGTTTTTTTAGAAAGTGTGTGTTATAAGCACGTTGATGTTGAATATTTGAGATATTTCGAATGATTTGACCTTTTGGTCTTAATGGAGTTGTTTTGAAATCGAGTGTAAAAGAAATCCACAACGTGGTTAATTTTGATAGATGGGAGCGTGATGGCTCCCGATGTATATTTATATATTACTAAAATTATTTTGTTGTGAATTATCTTTGAAATGATCTGAGCTAAGTCCGGGAGAAATCTTTAGCACCGAGTGGGAGGTATAAAGTAACCTTACTTCCCTAGAACTGCGTGCCCCCGTAGGAGTGAGCCTGAGGCTGATTTATATAGTGATCACTAGTTTGAATGGATTTGATATCGATAGTCCTACTCCGACGGCAAGGATAGGATGGTTCTCCCCAACGTGGGTTGTACGTTGTACTCCATGTAGCTCACATGGTTTATGTCGGTTATAGGATCTCCCAGTGTGTGTGTGTCTCCTTATGTCTATGGTGAACGGTGAAGTGATTTGAAAGTGGAATTGTGAAAGTTATTCTTTTAAAAGATTTAAATGATATTTACATTATGAGAATTGATATTCTTGATGAACTAAAAGTGATTAACAAATTATATGATGACTCACATGTGTTATTATACTTATTTCATACATCCTGCATATTTTGTATAAATATTTATGATGATGATGTTTATACAACTACATACACCCCTATATACTCGGTTCCTTTCCATGGTACTGACCCACATCTTCGGATGTGGGCTGCATTTTCTCGAAATGTAGGTTTGGGTGCTCAGTTCCAGGTTCTACAGTGATTCTTTGGGCATGCTGTTCTACATCCTCTGTTGTGGTAAGTGCTCATGTTCCGAGGATGTGATGTCTAATATTGGTTTCATGGAATTATTTACATTTGATAACTGAGTATGAGTCAGTTGGGGCATGTCTCAATGGCTCGCTGGTTTTATTGATTTTCTTAGAGGCTTGTCAGACTAGTATAGATGTTGGGAGTTGACTAATAAGTCGTATTTTGTTATCTTTCTAAAAT
>NW_025879610.1:0-9699 GCF_002878395.1 Capsicum annuum
TTCTCCTAAAATTTGTAGAAAGAATTGTGATAAAATAATGACTCTTAAACCATGAAAGATTAAAAATTTGTAAAATATATTATATTAAAGGGTAATTAATGTCAATATGAAGTAGTTGATGCGAAATTTTTTTTTGGAGATACGTTAGACATAAAATAATTAAACTCATAAATAGAAATACAGAAAGACAAAATTAGAAGGTAGTTTCTAAGGTCAGACGATTTCTTTTTCACTTTTAAAGTTGAAACATTGTTGTCTAAGGAATGACTTTGTGGTACAATCAAACTTATGTACATTGTACAACATAAATATGATTATCTAAAATTATTTGGTTAGTTAGATATTAGTATTTTGCTATTTTGTTATTTCCTTTTTTTTTTTTTTGTAATTATGTGTCTCACACTTTTTTCTTTTTGAGTTGAGGGTCTATGAAAAACAATATCTCTACCCCACAATATATCTATATCTATATGTATAATCTATAATCTATATCTATAATATATTAAAAGTGTGAAGACCCTTAGAAAAGTGATTTGAACTTTTTGGCCTTCATTGAAAGTCTCCTTTTTAGACAAAAGCGTCTTTTTATTATTTTTTTAATATTTTAGTAATATTAAATATATACTATAATTTTACAAAAAGGATAAAAACCTTTTCTAAAAAAAATAGGATATTTTTTTTCCGCATCCAAATAAAATTTGGTTTAAATATTTCATACATTTAAGAGAAGATTTTCTTATTATGGTTAAATTACTAAATATATGGTAAACTTTTTTTTGGGTTTTTTTTGTTGTAGTTCGTTGGGTAGTCCCCAAAAAAAAAAAAAAAAAAACCAAAATCCTTTTCACTTAGTACCAAAAATAAGGCAAAAAAACGTTTTTGAAAAAAAGGCAAAAACTTTCTACTAAATAGTTCAACTACTATTTTTTAATATTATATTTTAAAATTGTCATATAATTATTTTCCTTATATTTAGGACTTTAAATGAACTAAAACTCTATTTAAAGTTAATCATTTAATTATTTTCCTTTTATATTTTGAACTTTAAACAAATTTTACAATTACATCTAACTATTTAACTTGTCTATGACTTGATTTTTTTTCCATAGCTCTTCAGCATGCAATATTTTTTCTTGAACTTGTAAGTTTTATAAATTTACCTATAGATTAGTTATTATTTGGTTGGATGTATACTACTGTTCTTGACTTTATAAAGATTCTGCTATCATGCATCTTGATTAACTCGATGTAAGTGCAAAGAAACTTCATAAACATGTTTTATTGATTAGGTGCTAAATTTTTATTATGTTAACCACATCAGTATAGAGGTAGTGTATTATGGTAGAAGGTTAAATTCTTTTTAATTTATGAATCATGTTTTCCTTCAATGCATAGTTTTTTTGTGCAATATAACTCTAATGTTGTTGCATGGAACAACAAATTCTCTCTTGTGATAATTTTGGTGGTTGATGACCCAACTTATTCATTGACTTAATTATTTTAATCTATTTAAATGTATTCAACACAATCATTATTTGATACTTATCGCGAATAATAGGATACGAAGATGTGCCGGCCAACAGCAAGAAGGCTCTTTTTGCAAGCTGCGATAAATTAACCCATATCAGTGACAATCGATGAGAATAACTATGTTTTTTAGTTATATTCAAGTGGGGTATTCAGCAGATCATGTTGCACTTGGTTTAACCATGTTACAACAGTGGGATATGGTGATACGCCTTGTGGACTTACCATGAATGCTTCTTATCCTACTACCTAAAAGAAAACTTAGTCCATAGTTAGCTATTTCAAAGTTAGCTATTTTATGTATTTGTTGATCTTAAATGTTTATAACTTAATACATTGTGAATTTGAGATAGACTTGATGAAATTAAAAAGTATTAGAAAGAGGATGGTGGATAAGCAGAAAGGCACGGAAAATGAAGGTTTCTAAGTAAGTGACGATGAAAAATCATTTCAATTTTCATACATAGTGCATTGGTTATAAATGATAATCTGTATCTATAATATATTAAAAATTAGAAGGCCTTTAGAAAAGTGAATTGAACTTTTTGCCCTTCATTAAAAGAGTCCGCTTTAGACAAAATCATTTTTTACCCTTTTCCCTACAATTAAATTTTATCAAAATAAATATACTAAATTTTTCCTACAGTTAAATTCTTTGCAAAATTAACTTTTTTCCCAATTTGATTAAGACACCCATCTTTTTTCCTATTTGGTTAAAACATCCGTTTTTTAATCCTATTTAATTTCTACTTAGTTTCTTTCAATCAAAAACACCCTAAATTTTCCTACAATTAAAAAATAATTAATTTTGTGAACTTTTATACATTTACTCGTAGCATAATATAACATACGATACATATTGAACATTTGTTTCCTAGAAATCAATTTCAAAACTAATTCTTCCATTATAAAATGTAATCAAAATATATTGCAGATCCAAAATTTAAAGTTAATTTACGAATTTTAGATTTATCTATACCTATATCTACAATCTATAATCTATAATTTATATCTATAATCTATATCTATAATCTATAATCTATTAAAAATGTGAAGACCCTTAGATAAGTGATTGGAACTTTTTGCCCCTCATTAAAAGTTCATGCTTTAGACAAAATTCTCTTTTCACTATTTTTTTAGTTATATATAAAAATTAAAAAAAAATTAATTAATGTTTAAGTGCAAAATTAAAAAAGAATTTCTTAAATAGAATAATTAGCAAAGGGCAAATACTCTCATAGTTAATGATTATCTACGTGTGCTCAAACATTAGAAAACATATTTTAGGTAAAATTTTGAAGACTTTTTAGTTCTACCTAAACATGTTCCTTTTTCCTACATGCGATAGTTATCGGAGAATTATCCAAATATAAATAAAGAGACACAACTAATATAAATATTATTAATTATTTGGGTAAAGGCATCTTAATTTTAAATAGATTATAAATCTAAATAAAATACTAAATTTTTATTTGCTTCCTTTTAGGAATGTGACTCAAGTACGATTTTTTACCACAAATTACAAGATTTTAATTTCTTGAAATATAAATTAAAGTAATGGTAGAGTTTACCATGTTTCTTTTATTATTTTACTTTTCATTCTTGATTGTGTTAATAATATTTATACTAATAGTATTGTTGTAAATTTATATTTAAATAATAATATAAATCACTTCATCACTTTAGATACTAAAAAGTAACTTAATTTCGTCAAACATATGACACAAGCAGATATTATTTGCGATGACTTTTTTTTTTTTTGGTATGGAGAACAATAATTAATCCAACAAATGAGATATTAACAAAGTTTGAATAACACTCAATCAAAGTGCTATTACAATGTACTTAAGTGGCATGAACTCTGCAGGTAAAAAGATATTCAAATTATTATTTATACTATATTTTTATTAATATTTGAACTCATTAACGTGAGGCATACGCGCAAGGCGCGTACACCTAAACTAGTAATATATTAAAAGTGTGAAGGCCTTTAGAAAAATGAATTGAACTTTTTGCCCTTCATTAAAAGTGTCCGCTTTAGACAAAACCGTCTTTTACCCTTTTCTCTACAATTAAATTCTTCAAAATAAATATACTAAATTTTTCCTGAAATTAAATTCTTCCTAAATTTAATTTGGTTTGTACCTAGTTTCTTTCGCCCAAAAACACCCTAAATTTCCGTATAGTTAAATTTTTCCAAATTTAGCTTTTCCCCTATTTTTTATACATTTTTTCTCCTAACTAATTGTAAAACATGCAATTTTTTTCCTACATCCTAAATTTCCCTATAATTATCTTTTTCCAAATTTAGCTTTTCCTCCATTTTTTATACTTTTTTCCCCTAACTAATTGTAAAACATACGTTTTTTCCTACTATACTTGATTAAAACACCCTTTTGTTTAGTTAATCCTATTTGGTTCCTACTTGGTTTCTTTCAACCCACAAACACCCTATATTTTCCTACAATTAAATTCTTTCCAAATTTAACTTTTTTCTACCGTCCTTTCACTTTTTTTTTAAAAAATTATTATTTAATTTTTTTTATTATATTAACTAGACTTACTAAAATATATGGATTCCTAAAATATATGGTAAGAGAATTAATTAATATTTTTTTTTACTAGACTTCCTAAAATATATGGTAGAAAAATTAATTAATATTTTTCTTTCTACTGTTTAATTAGAAAAATACTCCTAAAATAGGACTCTATTAAGGAAATATTTCTATAAATATTGAGATGTACGTTAAACTAGAGAATAAGACGGTTTGCCTATTGGAAGAATATCATTGATGTTCATCTAACTTGATTCAATTGCATGTCTAGATTGATGGATGTTTGATTTTCTAACCCTCAACTTCTTCACTGTTTTTGTCAGCATAATAGAATTCAACAGGGGTGTGTGTGTGTGTGTGTGTATCTTTATTGTTTGTCGAAATTTTTTGCTTAGACAAGAATTAGTTGGATCAAAATCGAAGCTTTGTGATCACTATTATAATTGTTTTTTATAGTTTATAGGTCGTAGATGAATGTCAGTTGGTTTTGAAGAATTTCTTGTGTAAATGTTAGGTTTAATTGTATTGTTTTGATATATTTATTATCTTATTATTTTGTTTTGATTTACAGATGCTAGATGAATGTGTCAACTTTGAAAATTTTTTTTAGGTAAAGGTTAGGTTTAATTGTATTATCGTAATATCTCTATTAGTTTGTTATTTTGTGGTAGTTTACAATTCGTTGATGAATCTCGATCGGATTTGAAAAATTTTTGTGTGTAAAATTTAAGTTTAATTGTATTTTTTTATATCACTTTTAGCATATTATTTTGTTGCAGTTTACAGGTGATAGATAAATATTAGTCGGCTTTGAGATTTTTTTTTATGTAAAGGTTAGGTTTAATTGTATTATTTTGATATCTCTATCATCGTATTATTTTGTTATTGTTTACAGGGGTAAATGAGTGTCAGACAACTTTGAAAAACTTTATGTGTGTAAAAATTTAATTTATTTGTATTATTTTGATGTCTTAAGATGGTAGATGAATGTCGATCGAATTTTAAAAATATTTTTGGTAAAGATTAAGTTTAATAAATAAATTCTCCATCTTTACATACTAAAAAGATATTAAATTTAATTACTATATTCATCTTTATTATTTTAAAAAATATCATATTTAATGTAATGTTTGAACTCATTAAAGCGAGGTACACGCGTAAGGTGCATACACCTAAACTAGTTTATAGAAATGCCATGCATATGTTTCAATATTTTAAACTTACGTGTAGTTAATATTTAATCTCATGTAAAAACCAATGATACAGCTTTTAGGGATTTGAATAACACAAATCATTAAAATTATATGGTTAGTTATATGTCCAATAGAAAAATAACTATCATAAATATACCAACATGGGTGTGGTGTAGTGGTGGGACTACTCCACCCTTAACTAACCAGGGGGTTTGGGCCACATGTGACAAAAGAGTTTTAAAATGAGGTGTAGGTGACACAAGTCTTAATTATTAGTCAGAGGTGACAATTTTTTATTATGGATTAAGAAAGTTGGAGAAGTTTGAAAATAACCCATAAGTTTTTAAATTTATACTTTAATCTCAATATTTATCTAAAATAATGGAAAACGGAGGAAAAAAAGGCATCTTTCTCTCTTTTCTCATCCATTGTTATTTTCTCTCTCTTAGCGATTTTTATTGTTTATTGTTTCTGCTACTTTATTCATCATCTTCTACTTCATTATCATCTTCATCTTCTTCTTGTCGATCATTTATTATTGTTGTTGTTGTTGGTACAGCGCTACTGCTGCGATCTTACCAATTTCTTAGGTCAAATTTTGTTTACTACATCACTTTGCACTTTGGCATTACTTCATAGGTGACTTTGATAAGTAAAATTATGAATTTTATTCGTATTTGTCATCTGGGTACACTTTTATTTTTCCAACAATGGATAGAACCCCTATCATGAATCCAACATTAGTGTCCATAATTTAAATAGATCAATCATCTGGTGCATTAGATGAGTAATTTATCTGAGACATTTTTAATAGCTCTTAGGGATGCTAGAAATCCGAATTTTAGACAATCTTTAATGGGTATGATTGAATCCACTGTGGCCTATGGTCCAATTTATTTCAATACTCAGCCAAATTTATAATTAGCTTTGACTGATGCGAATATACTTGATGCTTTGACATTAAATATGAAAATGCATGGTTATAATTATGTGCCTGGATCTGAACTGATTTGTCTGTCATACAAAATTTATTATAGATTATTATTAAATAGTTTGAATCCTCGATGTAGGTTATACGATACATCGGATCAGGCTATATTAGTCGAAACTAATTTTGCAAAAATCTAAGGTCACCACAAGGAGACCTATTAAATGGGATGAGATTGATTTTCCCACTACATGGACCTTAAACTCAGTTATATCTCGAAATTAAGTCATTGATGGTTTAACTAATAGTGAGTTATCGCATGTGGCTCAAAATTTGGATGGTAGGATTTGTATTCAATTTGATGCAAGCTCTACTGTTTATAACAAACATTCATTGTCCATGCCTAAATTATTTCCTGCTATATATCATATTTCTCCTATAGAACCATTATACGATCCAGCTAGAAGTCGTGCAGCTTCTTTGCACACAATTGACTCAACTTCTACAAGATTTGTAGAGAAAGTCAAAGTCAATCCGCGAACAAATATTGTTCAAGATAATAAAAATATCTCTGATAGAGATATTCCTACTGCTTCTGAAAAGAACTTTGATCCAAATGATATTTAATGATTTCACATCAAATTAATTTTAGTCCTGGATCCCAGGCAAAAAATTATATTAAAAAAGAATTTTTTAATAAAAAATGGAACCAGTTTAGAAATTGGTTCTTTGAGACTTATATTTCTCAAGAATTTTATGAAACTTGTGCATTGCATAATCAAATTATGTGCTTTGTACCTTGGTTTATAACCACCTATTTACCATTATATATTAAGGTGCTTAAAAGATCATATCAAGATAATAGTGGTAACATTGTTAAAACCATTTACCCTCCCCAAGCTCCTTTTATATTACTGAATAATACGGATATTACATTTTCTGCATTTCAAAAATTCATTGATAATGAAGTTGCTAAGGTAACTGTTGCAGAAATTAATAATTTGATTTCTCAAAACAATTATTTGAGCTTATATGTAAAAGTTTTAGGAGAACATATTTCCTCTCTTGATAAGAAACTCGGTGAGTTAATTGATTTGATAAAGAAACTGAGTATTAGCCCAAATTCTACTGATATTGCTTCCTCTTCCGAAAGCAAGACAAAAGATTTGATGACTAAAATCGGTATTCAACGACACCTTGATATTGAGGGATTTAAATTTAAATCACCATTACAGAACAGCTTCTTGATAAAAAACTTTCTGGTGTAAATATTAGACCCATTGATTTGTCTAATGCCTTTGCTGATAGTCTAGAAACCACTTCTAATTTGAAAAATCAGACTAAATTAGAATTTAATAAGCTCAGAGGAATAATTAGAAAGCAGCCGGGTAAAAATTCCAGATATGCAGATTCACCCCACATGCGAACTTATTAATAGCTGTGACCCACTCCTCAAGATGTTCTGATAGAGGAAAGGGATTGGTAATACGTCCTATAACGGAAATGATATTTATGAATGGAATCTTGATGGCTTAACAAAGAGGAAATTAACAATCCTCGTACACCATATGATGATGTATTCAACGGTGTGCAAAGACACTGGTAATACAAATAATAAAATAGATAAAGTTATCCGTAAAATAATAGTTGCTGGTTTTACTAGCCAACTTCGTGGCTGGTGGGACAATTATTTGACTCAAGAGAAAAGAAAGTCAATTTTTAATGCTATAGCTACTACTCAAGGGATTGATAATTTAGGAAGAACCCTCCTGCAAATAAGGAAGATGCTGTTTATACGCTTGTTCTTACAATTTTGGAATACTTTAACGGTAGATTTACCAACCAGTACAAAAATATTTGTACTCTCTTAACTGGGCTTAGATGTAAGACCCTGGGAGAATTTAGGTGGTACAAAGTAACCTTTTTAAGTAGGGTTATGGAATTGTCCAAAAATAATTATGAACATTGGAAGGACAAGTTTATAGACGGACTTACTTCGTAGTTTGCTAAAAGAGTTAGAAAAGCTCTTAGAGGCTCATATGGTGAAACTCCTTGGAAAAATTATACCTATGGTCATTTGATAGAAGATTGTACACAAGAAGGATTAAACCTGTGTAATGAGTTAAAATTGACTAGACAAATTAAGCTTGATAAGCTTAGAGAAAAATCTCATATAGGAGATTTCTGTACTCAGTTTGGTATATCTGAACCAGCTTCCACTTCTAGGAAGAAAGGAAATAGATATTCCAAAAATGATCAGCCTTATAGAAAAAGGAGATCTAGATACAAGTTTAAATAAGATTGTGAAACTAGAAAACTTATAGAAAATCTACTAAATCTGCCAAAAATAGGTCTAAGCGAGATCTTGATAAGATTAAATGTTATAGATGTGGTAATTTTGGGCATATTGCTCCAAATTGTAAGCTTCAAAAGTTTAAAACTTTAGATCTTGCTGATGATGTGCATAATCAAGTTTATGATTTATTATATACCTCAGGTTCGGAATCTAATTATAATACTGAATCTGAATCAGAAAATGATGTTGAATTGCCTGATTCATTGGATAATGATAATGTTAATAATTGTTTCGATTTCCAAGGTGATACCTGCACTTGTGATGACGCATTTTATAATTTTCAATCCCAGTTTGAAGATTTAAATATTCAAACCATTACTTCTGAAAATGTGTTAGAACTTTTGAAAGAAATTTCGGATAAGAAACTACGTGAAAAGATTATTAATTTGTCTACTAGTTCAAAACCTAGTACTTCTAAACATGCTGATAGCAATACCTTTACTCCTAAAATTGCTGATAGCAATAGTTTTATGCCTTATTCTTTAGCAGAAGTTAATAGACGACTTGTTATGAGTTATACTCCCGGCAAAGATAATACTTTTGATGATTTAAAAATTGAAGTTTAAAACTTGAAAAAGGAGATTAAATTTCTTAAACAAAATCAAATGATTTGTGATCACAAAATTTCGCAAATCGAAAAAGATATTTCTTACACTGAAAATTCTAAAGAGAAGGAAAAGATTTCTGAAGAAAATGATAATATTGATGATATTCAAAATTCCCTTGACTTGAAAAATGATTATTTTTTAGGTATGATGCAAATTGTTACTGCCCATAAATGATATATTAAATGTACTATTTTGATTAATAATCATTCATCTGTAACTAATATTGCTATGATTAATAGTGGAGCAGATGTTAGTTGCATACAAGAAGGATTAATTCCCACAAGATATTTTCAAAAAACTACTCATATAGTTAAATCGGCATCTAGACATACTCTTGATATAGAGTATAAATTGCTTCATACTCATATTTGTAAAAATAAAGTGTGCATTCCACATTTTTTCTTTTTGGTAAAAAATCAGTTGTACCCTCTAATTATACTTGGAACTCCTTTTATAAATGTTATTTATCCTTATACTCATATTGATGCAAAAGGATTTAATGCTACTTACAAGAATAAAGAGATATCTTATT
>NW_025879610.1:12699-37059 GCF_002878395.1 Capsicum annuum
TAACTCAAACATTTGATAAGAATAATTTTCACATTATAATTTTTGTAAATCAAAAGTCCCTTTGTTTCTAATGAAACGACCCTAAGAGTGTTGTAATAAGGGTGTTCATAGTTTGAATAAAAATCAACTCAAACTAATCAAACAAAATTAATTAAATAAAATAATTTTATTTAGTTTGATTTTACATTTTAAAAAGTCGATAATATTTGATTTGATTAAACAAAATTTAAAAATAACTAAACTGAACCAACAAAAATTATATATTTTTCTATAATTATATATACATAATATACTATTTTATGAATAATTTTAAATATCTTATATATATTTTCATTAAAATTTATTTATAATTTAAATATCTTATATTAGATATGCACCATGCGGCCATGTTACTATTTTATGTGGTGATTTTGTGGATTTTAAATGAATTGTTGTCTTTTTTTACCCATTTATATGAATTATTTTTAAAATTTTCGTATATAATTAATAATCGAACAATGAAATTCAAATCAAGGACAACAAAATCGATATATATATATATATATATTATATTTAGTTTAATTTAATTTTAATAATTTTAAATTTGATATTAGTTTGATTTTGATTTTAACCGATAATCAACTAAAACTGACCTATAAACCCGCAGTTGTAATCATTCCAAGTCAAATCAAAATATAGTACCATTTGGCATGTGGATATCCATTTCACGGACAAGTGTCCATGCAAAGATGATTCCAGACTCTTGTTTTCTCCATTGGAGTCAAGTATTAATTAAATTCAAACAATTTCTCTTATCAAATGTTTGAGTTATATTATTATATGTAAAAAGTTAACTTATATACATAATACATATAATCCATACTCTTCCATTTAAGGTGAATATATCTATTTGAAGTAGGAATACCTCAATTAACATATGGGGGAATATTCATATGGAGATTAAATTGACTATGCAAGGCGTAACAACCTTTGGCTTTGTAAGAGGAAAATATTAGTGGTGCTAAGGTGTGGGGCAGTACACGCCTTAGTATAGCTAACTATCGACTCAATTTTTTTTTTTTTTAACTATGGCTCAGGTTGAATCATGCCTTGTCCGTTTTGGTTTGTTTTGATTTTTAGTTGCTCCTTTAAATTTTTAATTAAATAAGTTTTCTTTATGCTTCGAACTCCTAAATAAGATATACGAGTGGAAGCATATTTAAATAATCCTTGAGAGTTGCGCCACACAGTGAGGGACCAGGTCCCTCAAAATCGATCACAGGCAAAGTACACAGAAATAATCAGGAAGTAAGAGACAGTACAAAAAAAGTAAGAACACGAGGGTTTTTACGTGGAAATTCAAAAAGAAAAAAATCACGGCTTGCCCTCACAAGAACCTCCAAATCCATTATAATTAAACTATTGATTACAGTCTAGATTTCAGCCTAACTTTAAGCTCTTTGTGCAAGTAGCAACTCTACTACAATCTCATCTTGGTAACTCTACCAAGAACTCTCTCTACATTAATTAGCTCTAATCAGTCTCAAGCTTAGGCAACTCTACCTAAGCAGCTCTCTCAATAAGAAAATAAGATATTACTCTTATAGCTTGAGTAATTCTTTTACAAATTAACACTCAAAAACACTTACTCATTCTTTAAGAAAAGTACAAAGTTAAGAACATGAGCAATGCTTGAGCAGTCTTGAAATGAATTTTTTGCTGCCTCACTTCTCTCTTTTTAGAATTGGCAAAAACTATTTGTAGAAGAGGTATTTCTTTTCCTTTATAGCTGGGTGATGATTAGGGCTAAAATATCATTGGATCAACTATCCAAGTCAGTATAAAATAACACCTGCAAGTTTGTTACACAAGAGGACAAAGTCGTGCAAATACCGTGTGCCAGCTATACTAGACTTTGTACGTCCGGAGACCTGGTCCCTTGAAGTTTAGCTGCTCATAATCAAAACTACATATAGCACATACTCTGTTTTTCTAACAATCAAAGAGAATTATCAGTATGCCTTTATGAGGGATCTCAATCATTAACTTTGCCAAACTTGCCAAGTTTGGTGGAGTTGATTTTTGGTGCTGGAAAAAAAGATGTTTTTTTCTCCTGACAATGTTGAAGGTTGTATATATGATTTTCACTACTCATTCACATGAGGCAGATGAAGATGAATCATTGAAAAGCACTCGGACAGATGAAGATGGAATATTTGTCGACACCATATACTGAATGGAATGTCAGATGCTTTATTCGCCATCTATCAACACATAAAAACATCTAAAAAATTATAGAATTCTCTTTATAACAAGCATACGTCCGAAGATACATCTAGTAAGAAATTCTTTGTCTCTTAATTTACTAATTATAAGATGATAAAAGATTAATCTATCATTGACCAATTTCATAAAATTCATCATTTTGAAAGTCATTTGATCCAATACTAAATTGTGATGATGAAATCTTTATTATGTCTTCTATTATTGATAAATTACCCTATTTGTGGAAATACTCCAATCGAAATCTTAAACATAAAAAGAAGGATATTTTTCCAAAAGAACTTGCTAATAATCTTCGGGTATAACAAATTTTTGTGTGCAGTATGAATTCAAGGAGTCTAGCACTCAAGATAGCAAGGTTCATGTCATTGAACACGAGTAGCCCTCCAAACCACACAAAAAACAACATAATAATAAGAAGAGGCCCTATGATGATGGCAAAAGAAAGATGGGATTTCAGGATATGTGATATGAATGTAACAGATTAGACTACAGGAAGAAGGATCGTTCTATTTGGAAAAGAAAAAAAGTTGAGGCAACTAAGGGGAATCAAATTACAACTTTGTGGCCATAATTTTTGAAATAATATTATGAAAAATGACAGTTCTTGATGGATAGACATAGGTGCTATGCACGCGTTCAATGATCGTTCCTTCAAGTCAATCATATCGATTGATGTTAGAATCGCCGTTTACATGAAAAAACTCTTCATCTGTAAAAGTCAAGAACATGGGACACGCGAAATTGATGTTCACATCCTAAATATGTTAACTTTAAACAATGTATGTTATGTTTCTAGTATTGGATTTTTTAAAAAAAATTTGTGGCCTCTTGAACAAGCATGATTTTAAGACAACAAGTTCATATTGTTCAAGGGTAATGTATTTGTTGGACAAGGTTACTATGTCATTGGCATGTGTTAATTTAAATGTAATTCTCCATAATGACAAGACAATGAATGATAAAGATTTTATTTACATGCTTGACTCTAAGTTGTATTATGACATTTCGTTTATAACATGTTAATTTTCATAGAATGAGGAGTATGTCTAAATGTGAGTTAATGCCGATAATGAATATGGATAGTGAAAAATGTAAAACTTGCATGTTAATAAAGATCATAAGAAATCTTTTACAAATATTGGAGGGAGCACTAAGTTGCTTGAATTAATTCACAGTGATTTAAGTGATTTTCACAGTACTCCTACAATTGAAGGAAATAAATACGTAATTACTTTCATTGATGACTATTCAAACTTTTGCATAGTTTTCGTAAATTCTAAAAAGGTTTCACGACCCAAAAACTAGGGTCATGATGACACTTGTCGCGGTGTACCTTGACAAGTAAGCCTATCACCCAAACCGATACGAAATGAGAAGAAGATAGAAATATCCCAAGGTAAGGCTTCTAGAGCGAAGCCGAACTATATAAATAATCATAACAATGCGGAAAGAACTTATCCAAACTACCAATCATGCCCAAAATTAGGTGTCAATAGTGTAAGAACTACTAATACAATCCAAGAGTCAAATACACCAAAAAAATAACCACAAAGGAATAATAACTGTATCTAAATACTAATAAAGACATAACTAGTATAGAAAGATAGAGGTGAACTTTGGACGCATGAATGTCTAATCGCTACCTTGAAAGCTCCAACAATAGCCCCAATCAAGTAAGCAAAGGCACACTCGAGCTAGGACCTGCACTGAAATGGCGCAGTAGGCATGAGTACGGTCTACTTATACTCAGTAGGTATCATAGGCCGACCAAGCAAAGCAGTAAATAAAGCATACAAAATATGCACTAAGGGCATGCCACCTGCAATCAGAAAATGTCCAACAATGGTAGCCCACACCGCTTGCACTAACAGTTCTAATATATCTCCATTTATTACAAAAATACACCAAGGTATAGAACATGGGTATACATTATGCCACATATAAATAAATTAAGAGAGAACATATAGATACAAGATCATCAAATACAAGTAAAGAAAGGTAAGACAAATACATAGATGGCAAGTCAATAAGGCAATACAACACAACATAAACATAATAAGGTATGTTGAATGTATATGATGATGATGATGATGATTATGATGATGATGATGATGATGATAATGATGATGCACGAGGTCGTCGTACAACCTCCGGGATCGTCGCACAATCCTCGTATACTCCTACGGAGCTAAAGCTTCCCGACATAGGACCCATGGGGGATTCGTCAACCCATATACAATCCACATATCTCATATCCTTTTTCGGCATATCCCTCAGAAAGGGTTTTATAAGGTGTTCAATATTTTTTTAAAAAGGTGTTGCCAGTGCTTCTTAATGTTACCACGGTGGTACCAAGTTTCATGAATGAGTATGATATGAAGATGTAATGCTCACAACCAAACACAATGAGTATTTCCATAACCAATAACATGATATATTTCCATACCCAACCACAATGATACATTCCTACAACCACGTGAGCCAATATCCACTTATTATTTTTGTCTCATCCATAAATTTTCACATGTCTCATATGCCAATAAAATATGAATATAATCACAATACACCAATGGTACCACATTAAACAACACAATACAATTATTCACACGTATTCAAAGCTATCAATATCATATAGGACCCCACACGGTCAAACATATCACATAATATCTCAATTTCGATAATTACATCACATATAGGCCTCCACACGGGCACAGCACATAGATAGTCATTTTTCATGATTAGTTCCCACCCTTAACATGCATTTTGTACCATCATTTACTACCCAACCCAGTCTGAAGAGTTAATCCATAACCTACCTCGAAAGCCAAAACCAATCCGCTACATTTGAACCCGCGACCTTACCTTTCACAAACAATTTTGAACTTTACTAAAAACATCAAGTATGAAATTTACGCGTCAAAACAAAACCAACGACACCCATTTTGACTATTTTTTGTTCGGGGTCAAAACGAACCCCCAAAATGGGTTTTCAAAAAAGAAGGGCAAAATTAGAACTTTACTTCAAAAACATGTTCCCCATATTTTTAGGAACCTACATCTGAAAACCCAAGTTAAATCGAGTAAAAAACGAGCTTCAAATTGAAGAAAAACTATTTTTGAGTTTTACCGGGTAAAATATTTGAAATTTGGGTTAAAATCAAGAATTAGAGTTTTTTTGAAGGTTAAATTGATGAAAAACTAGTAATTATATGATAAAAGTATTATTCAAGTGAAAAGGAGTGAAATTTGGGTTTAAAATCATGCCCTAAGATTTTTGGGGTTTTGAGGAATTTATCAAGAAATTACTAAGAAAAGGATTGAATTCTTACCTTTAATCCCTAATAAAATCAAGAAAAAGGTGTTAATCTAGCTTCCCAAGCTCTCACAAACTTTACTTTTAAGCTCACACTATTTAGGGTTTAACTCCCAAGAGCCAAGATGAAAAATGAGCAAAATAGGTCAAGAAAAGGTTATTTATCATTGCAGATTTTTCTGCACTGCTGTCTAAAAAGCTGTTTTTTCTTTTACAAAAACTCAATCCGGACTTCAACAGGGTGTCCGGGATACGTTCGGAGTCCGATTTATACAAATGAACTATGTAACCACACTAATTCGAAGTTTCGGACGCGATGGAGATATTAGATTTTTAAAAAATATCATTTTCACAAAATTGACCCCCGAGATCCGAAATCACAATTTTCCAAATTGAGGGTCGAAATGAGATTTAAAAGCCGTAAAATCATACCAAATATATTAACACCCTAAAATTGATATTCCGAATCTTCTGGCAAAGTCAGATTTTCCATCCGAGATCGTTCGATCAAATGTGGGTCCCACACCTATATTTCTAATTTTTCAACTTTTCGATCAATAGGTCGAAATGAGCTCGGGTGCACTGGGACCCGAACCAAAGGTCTACCTAACCTAAAATCGATATTCTTGAGCTGCTGGCGCAGTCCGTTCGGTCATTCGTCGCACGAATCAAAATATATCCATATAAGTCCAAAATAAGGCTCTCGAAGCCATAAAAACCACAATATTGCATAAATGATACCAAAATGCATTGAAAATCATGCCAATCACTCCCACACCCCAAAAATATCATAATGCAACTACGAAGAGGGGTAAAACAGTCAAATCATGCAAAATCACAAATTTCACATATTCCCTCAAATTTTTAGGCCGTTATATCATTTACCACTAAAAATCTAGTTCATCCTTGAACTAAGGCAAAGAAATACCTAAATCAATGAAAAGCTGGGGATAGAAACTATGCATATCAGACTCAACCTCCCAAGTAGCTTCATCTACAGGTCGATGTCGTCACAGGACCTTAACCACAGGGATCACTCTAGAGCGCAACCGCCTAACATCCCTAGCCAAAATGGAAACCGATTCCTCAACAAAGGACAACCACTTATCTAACCGAATTGAATCCCAATGAATGACATGAGACTCATTAGGCATATAGCGACGAAAAATAGAAACATGAAAAACTGGATGAATAACTGATAGATCAGGGGGTAAAGCCAACTCATAAGCCACATCACCAACAGTCCGAAGAATCTCAAATAGACCAATATACCCGGGGCCAATCTTTCCCCTCTTCCCAAACCTCATCACATCCTTCATAGGTGAAACTCGAAGAAAAACACAATCACCTACACCAAATCTCAAGGAACAAAGTCTACAATCAGTATAACACTTCTGCCTACTCTGAGCCACTACTCTAAGTCTATCCTGAATGATCCGAACCCTATCCAAAGACTCACAAAGCAAGCCCTTACCTCGAGGTATAACCTCTGAAACATCGAACCAACCTACTGGAGAGCAACAACGCCTACCATACAACGCCTCAAACGAAGCCATATCAATACTGGAATGGTAGCTATTATTATATGCAAACTCTGTTAAAGCCAAATATTGCTCCCACTGGCCACCAAAATCCATCACGCATAAGCGAAGCACATCCTCCAAAACTTGTATAGTCTGACCTGACTGGCCATCAGTCTGGGGTAAAATGTTGTTCTAAGATCTACTCGAGTACCCAAATCATCCTGCAAAAGTCTTCCAAAAGTGAGATTTAAACACAAGACCCCGATCTGAAATAATGGACACCGGCACACCATGTAGACGCACAATCTCATGAATGTAGATACGGGCCAAACTCTCAACACTAAATGAGACCTGAACCAAAATAAAATAAGCAAACTTGGTCAATCAATCCACGATGGCCCAAACACTGTCAGAACCATGAGATGTACGAGGCAAACCAGTCACAAAGTCCATAGTGATGCATTCCCACTTCCATTCAGGAATGGGTAACCTCTGAAGCAAACCACCAGGTCTCATATGCTTGGCCTTCACCTGTTGACAACATAGGCAACGAGCCATAAAATTTGCTATATCTCGCCTCATACCACCCCACCAGTAGTGCTGTCTCAAATCACGATACATCTTAGTCACACCTGGATGGATGGAATATCTAAAACAATGGGCCTCCTCCAAGATCAACCTAATCCAGTCACCCACTTTCAGCACACAAACTCGACCTCTAATCTGCAAAACTCTATCTGAATCAAGTGAGGCTTCCTTAGCCTCTCCACTTAATACCTTGTCTCGAATCGATCTCAATCCAACATCATCAAACTGATGAGCTCAGATCTGCTCCATCAAAGAAGATATAGCATCCACAAATGCCAAAATATGCCCCAGTATCGAAATATCAAGTCTAACTATCTGGTTACCTAAAGACCGAACCTCTAAGCCTAAAGGCCTCTCCTGGGTCAAAAGATACGACAGGCTACCCATGCTAGTCGACTTTTGGCTCAAGGTATCCGCAACAACATTAGCCTTGCCTGGATGGTAGAGAATAGTCAAGTCATAATCCTTAAGCAACTCAAGCCAACTGCGCTGCCTCATATTAAGATCTCGCTGAGTAAAGAAGTACTGAAGGCTATGATGATATGAAAAAATCTCACAACGGACTCCATACAAGTAGTGCCTCCATAACTTCAAGGCAAACATAACTGTGCACAACTCCAAATCATGGGTAGGATAATTCCTCTCATGAGGCTTTAATTGATGAGAAGCATAAGCAATTACCTTGCCTTCCTGCATCAACACGACACCTAACCCAACACCTGAAGCATCACGAAAGACAGTAAAGCCCACACCCTCCTTAGGCAAAGTAAAGCCCACACCCTCCTTAGGCAAAGCTAATATAGGAGATGAAGTCAACAAATCCTTGAGATTTAGGAAGCTCGCCTCACAAGCATTGGACCACTGAAAAGAAATCTTCTTTTGGGTAAACTTTGTCAATGGAGCTGCAATAGATGAAAAACCCTCAACAAAATATTGATAATACCCAGCCAAGCCAACAAAACTCTAAATCTCAATGGGCGAAGTAAGTCTTGCCCAGTTCGAACCGCAACAACCTTGGATGGATCAACTATAATACCTTTCTTAGTCACCACATAACCCAAGAAAGAAACATACTCCAACCAAAACTCACACTAAGAGAACTTAGCACACAACTTCTCATCCCTCAATCTCTGAAGCACAATTCGCAAATGACCTTCATGCTCAACCTCACTCTTAGAATAAACCAAGATATCATCTATAAATACAATAACAAAGGAGTCAAGATACGGTCGAAACACTCGATTCATCAACTCTATGAACACAACAGGAGCATTGGTCAACCCAAAGAACATGACCAAAAACTCATAATGACCATATTGAGTCTGAAAAGTAGTTTTTGGAATATCTGAAGCTCTAATCCTCAATTGGTGATAACCAGACCTCAAATCAATCTTCGAAAAAACCATAGCACCCCAGAGCTGATTAAGTAAATCATCAATGCGAGGAAGAAGATACTTATTCTTAACCGTCACCTTATTCAACTGCCGATAATCAATACACATCCGCATAGACCCATTCTTTTTCTTCATAAAAAGAATAGGTGCACCCCAAGGTGAAATACTAGGTCGGATAAATCCCTTATCCAACAACTCCTGCAACTGATCCTTCAGTTCCTTCAATTTTGCTGGGGAGGAATAGAAATAGGCTTGGTGCTCGGCTCAACATCAATGGTGAAATCAATATCTCGATTTGGAGGTATACCAGGCAAGTCCGTTGGGAGCACGTCCATAAAATCACGGACAATATAGACAGAATCTAAAGAAGGAGACGAAACAACATTGCTGTCACGAATATGGGCCAAGTAAGATAAACATCCCTTCTTAACCAATTTACGAGCCTAAACATAAGATATAATCCTCTTAGGACCCGAATGAAGTGCACCCTTCTGAGCTATCCTTGGCACACCCGGTAAAGCTAAAGTCACGATCTTGGCAAAATAATCTAAGACAACATGATAAGGAGACAACCAATCCATACCTAAAATAACATCAAAATCAATCATATCTAACACAAGCAAGTCTATCAAAGTCTCACGCCTAGCAAAAGTCACAACACAAGATCTATGAGCCTGATCCACCACTAAAGAATCACCTATCGGGGTGCATACACGAATAGGCATGGCAAGAGGGTCATTAACAAAACCAAAACTCAAAGTAAAATATACGGACACATAGGAGAAAGTTAACCCAAGATTAAATAATACAAATACAGGTCTGAAACAAACGGGGACAATACCTGTAATCACAGTATCAGAAGCCTCTGCCTCAGGTCTGGCTGGTATAGCATAACACTGGCCACGGCTACCAGTTGGATGGGTAGCCCCACGACCACCAATTGCCTGAGTGGACCTACGGACACCCCCACGAGCTCAACTATCTCTACCTCTCGCACCTCTGGTAGCACCCCTACCCTTCACAGATGAAATAGAAGTAGCTCGAATTACTTAGCGAGGATTATCCCTGGCCACATGGCTAATCTCATCACATACATAACAACCTCTACGACTAGTCTCAATAGGAGAAGGTACAACTGGGCCCAAGCGACCACCCTAAATTGATGGACTAGAAGGTCTACCACCTGAACTCTATAATATCGCCTGTACTGGCCTACCATGGTATCCATGAGAACCTCTAAAATTTCTACCTCAAGAGGTCTAACTCCTGAACTCACCAAAATATCGCGCCTTCTTAGCACCTCCATAAGATGTACTAAGAATACCCTCTATCATCTTAGCATGATCTACAATACTCTGAAAAGAAGCCCCAAACAAAACCATCTGAGACATAGCCAACTGAAGAGAGATGTCCAAACCCTTCACAAACTTCTAAATCTTCTCAAACTCGATAAAAATGCTATCATAAGAATATCTGGATAGGGTATGGAACCGTGCCTCATACTCAGCAATTGCCATAAAGCCTTACTCCAAATGATCAAACTCATCCCATATATGGTCTCTCAAACTAAAAGGCATAAATCTCTCTAGGAAAGCCTTAGTGAACTGATCCCATGTTGTCTCGGGAGATTTATGAGGTCTACAACTGACAAACGACCTCCACCAATCTCTCGCTGCATCTCTCAACTGATAAAAGGTATAAGCAACTATATGAGACTCGAGTGAACCCAAATTAAGCAACTTCTCTCTGTAATCAATCAAAAACTCGTAGGTATCCTCACCCACTGTGCCACCAAATCTGGGAGGAACCAACTGAGTAAACCTCTCAAACCTCTTCTGATCCTCAGAAGACATCACTATATAAGCCATGAGAAAGAGCATAGTAAATCTGGCAGACTGTGATCCCATTTGGGGAGGTAACATGGATGACGGCTGGGCTCCTAATCTAGAAACCCCATAGTTAGATGTCGGCACTAAAGGAGGAATAGTACTCGGGGTTTGAGGAGTACCCAAACCAGAAGCAAGTGCGACAAGAGGGTCCACACTCTGAACTGGAGAAACACCCGGCATAACCAAAGAAGAAACCTCTAGACAGGTCAGCAGATGCACCAACAATCTCTCCAACACTGGGGAAGACGAACTCTGAAGAACTGAGTAGGGTCCACCCCTCTAACCTGCTCAACTCGAGGCTCAGGAGAGAGTTCCTTAGCACTTCTCCTAGACGGGGCTGCACCACAAGGCTATCCCCTCTCTCGAGTCCATCCACGAATCGAGGTTCGCCCTCGGGGTGAAGGCTCTACATCACTGCTCACAGTACATAGTCAACACCATCTACGCTGAAAGAGTGAAACATAACTCAGAACACAAGATATGGAGGAACTTCGCACGATAAGGAATAAAAATAAGAAAAATTTCCTAAAGACATCCTATAGCCTCTCAAAAATAGATACAGAAATCTACGTACCGATCTGCGAGACTCTATTAGACATGTTGTTCTTACACCATTGAGACCAATAAAACCTAGCTTTGATACCAATTTGTCACGACCCAAAATCTAGGGTCATGATGGCACTTGTTGCGGCGTACCTTGACAAGTAAGCCTATCACCCAAACTGATACAAAATGAGAAAAAGAAAGAAATATCCCAAGGTAAGGATTCTAGAATAAAGTCGAACTATATAAATAATCATAACAATGTGGAAAAAACTTATCCAAACTACCAATCATGCCCAAAACTAGGTGTCAATAGTGTAAGAACTACTAATACAATCCAAGAGTCAAATATACCGAAAAAATAACCACAAAGGAATAATAACTATCTCTGAATACTAATAAAGACATAACTAGTATAGAAAGATAGAGGTAAACTTCGGATGCATGAATGTCCAACCGCTACCTTGAAAGCTTCAATAATTGCCCGAATCAAGTAAGCTGAAGTGCACTCGAGCTAGGACCTGCACCAAAAGGACGCAGTAGGCATGAGTACGGTCCACTTGTACTCAATAGTTATCATAGACCGACCAAGAAAAGTAGTAAATAAAGCATACAAAATATACACTAAGGGCACGCCACCTGCAATCAGAAAATATCCCACAATGGTAGCCCACACCGCTTGCACTAATAGTTCTAATATATCTCACATTTATTACAAAAACACACCAAGGTATAGAACACGAGTATACATTATGCCACATATAAATAGAACAAGAGAGAACATATAGATACAAGATCATCAAATACAAGTAAAGAAAGGTAAGACAAATACAAAGACGATAAGTCAATAAAGTAATACAACACAACATAAGCATAATAAGGTATGTTGAATGTATATGATGATGATGACGTTAATGATGTAATGATGATGCACGAGGTCATCGCACAACCTCCAGGATTGTCGCTCAATCCCCGTATACACCTATGGAGCTAAAGCTTCCCAATGTAGGATCCATGGGGGCTTCGTCAACATATATAAAATCCACATATCTCATATCTCCTTTCCGGTATATCTCTCAGAAAAGGTTTTATAAGGTGTTACAATATTTTTTTAAAAAGGTGTTGCCAGTGTTTCTCAAATGTTGCCACAGTGGTACCAATGTTTCATGAATGAGTATAATATGAAGATATAATGCTCATAAGAAATCACAATGAGTATTTTTACAACCAATCACATGAAATATTTCCACACCCAACCACAATGATACATTTCCACAGCCACGTGAGCCAATATCCACTTATTATTTTCGTCTCATCCATGAATTTTCACATGTATCATATGCTAATAAAGTATGAATATAATCAAAATACACCAATGGTACCACATTAAACAATAAAATACAATTATTCACACGTATTCAAAGCTATCAATATCACATAGGACCCCACACAGTCAAAAATATCACATAATATCTCAATTTTGATAATTACATCACATATAGGCCCCCATACGGGAACAACACATAGATAGCCATTTTTCATGATTAGTTCCCACCCTTAACATGTATTTTATACCATCATTTACTACCCATCCCAGTCTAAAGAGTTAACCCATAACTTACCTCGAAAGTTAAAACCAGTCCGCTACATTTGAACCCACACCGTTACCTTTCGTGAACAATCCCGAACTTCAATAAAAATATCAAATATAAAATCTATGAATAAAAACAAAACCAACGACACCCATATTAACTACTTTTAGTTCGGGGTTAAAACGAACCCCCAAAATGGGTTTCCGAAAAAAAGGGCAAAATCGGAACTTTACTTCAAAAATATGTTCCTCATATTTTTAGGAACCTACAACTGAAAATCCAAGTTAAATTGAGTAAAATATGAGGTTCAAATCGAAGAAAACCATTTTTGAGCTTTATCGGATAAATTTTTTGAAATTCGGGTTAAAATCAGGAATCGGTGTTATTTTGAAGGTTAAATTGATGAAAAACTAGTAATTATAAGATAAAAGTATTATTCAAGTGAAAAAGAGTGAAATTTGGGTTTAAAATCATGCCTCAAGATTTTTGGGGTTTTGAGAAATTTATCAAGAAATTACTAAGAAAAGGGGTGACTTCTTACCTTTAATCCGTAATAAAACCAAGAAAAAGGTGTTAATCTAGCTTCCCAAGCTTCCACAAACTTTACTTTTAATCTCACACTATTTAGGGTTTAACTCTCAAGAAGCAAGATGAAAAATGAGCAAAATAGGTCAAGAAAAGGTTATTTATCAGTGCAGATTTTTCTGCACTGCTGTCTAAAAAGCTGTTTTTTTTTAAAACTCAATCCGAACTTCAACGTGGTGCCTGGGATACGTCCGGAGTTTGATTTATACAAACGAACTATGTAACCACACTAAATTCAAAGTTTCGGACGCGGTGACGATATCAAATTTTCAAAAAAATTTCATTTTCACAAAATTCACTCCCGAAACCCGAAATCATAATTTTCCAAACCGAGGGTCAAAATAAGATTTAAAAGCCCTTAAATCATACCAAATATGCTAACACCCTAAAATCAATATTTCAGATTTGTTGACGAAGTTGAATTTTCCATCCGAGATCGTTTCGATCAAATGTGGGTCCCACATCCATCTTTCTAATTTTTTCACTTTTCGATCAATAGGTTGAAATGAGCTCGGATGCACCGGGACCCAAACCAAAGGTCTACCTAGCCTAAAATTGATATTATTAAGCTGCTGGCGTAGTCCGTTCGGTCATCCGTCGCACGAATCAAAATATATCCATATAAATTCAAAATAAGGCTTTCGAAGCCATCAAAAACTATAATATTGCATAAATGATATCAAAATGCTTTGAAAATCATGCCAATCACTCCCACACCCCAAAAATATCATAATGCAACTACGAAAAGAGGTAAAATAGTTAAATCACACAAAATAATAAATTTCACATATTCCATCAAATTTTTAGGTCGTTACAAGAGGAAACATTAGAAAATCTAAAAATTACAAGATTGAGGTTGGATTACAATATAAAACTTTCATCAAGTGTCTAATGACTGATACGAGAGGAGAATATTATAATACCATAATTTTTTCAAAGAACTTAAATTTAACATCAAGTAATGAATTCATATGCAGCTCAATAGAATAATGTAGCTAAATGAAAATATAAGATCTTAACAAAAATAGTTAATTATTTATTATCTAACTTAGTCCTAATTCAATATTAATGGGGTGAACCATGTTAATAGCTTATTATGTTTTCAATAGGATTCCTAATAAAATGAATTTAACAACCTCATATGAACTTTGAAATAAAAGACAATCAATTGTAATGATCTGATTTGTGAAATTTTAATTTTGACGTGATTTGATTATTTTTCCCAACCTTATAGTTGATACATATTGATTTTAGGATGTGAAAATGGTTGGCACGGTTCTCAAAACCTTTGAGAGGATCTTGGGAGAGTTTGAGGTGTTTAGGGGCTTTAAATGTCATATAGTTGACTTTGATCAAAATATGATGTTTTGAGTGCCGAATGGTAATCTAGATGGTTCCATTAGATCTAGAATTTTAAATTTGCGTTAATAGCAGGGTTAGTTTGAGTTCAGAACCTTTAGATCGAATTTCGATCATCCACTTGAAAAACTAGTGAAATTTGCATAGAAGGAGTCCCAGAGGTTAATTTATTAAAAATAATTCTTTTTCAAAAATCGAACATTTTTATTGAGTCTAGAATGTCGAAATTAGACTAGTATCATATATGGTTTATTTTTGTAGAATCCCAAATAAATCCCGAGGGTCTGTTTAAAGAATTTTTGGCTTGTACAAACTTAACACTTGCATATATCTAGTGCAGCCGCTTAAGCATCCAAAGAACTTCTTAAGTAATGGTCGCTTTAGTGACAAAGGATTGCTTAAGTGGTGTCCACTTTAGTGACACTTGATCTCTTAATTGATGGCCGACATAAGTGTTTACTGCTTAAGTGATTGTCGCCTAAGCGGTCAGATAGATGCTTAAGCGACCATCGCTGGTATATAAGCCCCATTTTGTAAATTTTCACTTGTTTTGGACCTTTGAACATTGGGTTTGGATGGATTTTGATATGTTCTTCACAATTCGAGCTTGGAAAAGCTCCAAAACCTCATTTTAATTAACTTATATTAAATTATATCATCAAAATACTCTTTAGGGTGTGTTTGGTATGAAGGAAAATATTTTCCATGGAAAATATTTTTCATGTTTTCCTGGAAAACAAGTTGATTTCTTACTTAGTTTCTTATGTTTGGTTGGTAGATGGAAAATATTTTTCGAAAAATATTTTCTAGTATTTGGTGATGAATAAAAAAATATTTTTCAAAAAATACATTTTAGTATTTAGCTAAAGTGTAAAAATACATTTTAGAATCTTTTTTTTAAAATAAAATAAAAAAATTAAATCCTTTTTTGGGAAGGGGGTTGGTAGACGGGTGGGTGGGGGTGTCAGAATAGGTAGTAGGGGTGGGGTAAGAAAAAGTTTTGAATTTTTTTGTTAAAAAAAATTAAAAAATTAGCGGGCGGCGGGGGTTTAATAGAAGCTGGGGGTCAGTGTAGGGGAGTGCGGGGGAAGAAAGAAAGTGAGATTTTTTAAAAATAATTTTTTTTTGAGGTTCGACGGGGAGGGGGAAGGGATGGGAGAAAGGGTTAGTAGGGGGGAGGGAGGATAGGGGTTTGGGGTAAGAGAAAAGTTTGAATTTTTTAATAAAATATACATATTATTTTTGGAAGAAGGACTGGTATGGGTAGGGGTAGGGGTGGGCTAGGGGATGGAATAAGAAAAAAATTTGAAATACCTTTTAAAATAATTAAATTTTAGGGGTGGAGGTGGGGGTAGGGGTAGGGGTGGTGTCGAGGTGATAGGGTACTGGGGGCGGGTTAGATGATTTTGAAAATTGTATGAACATTTCAACTTTAAAGTGAGGTTGAAAGAGAGTTTTGGAAAATGCTTTCCTTACTTTTTGAAGGGAAGTCATTTTCCTTAGATTTAAGGAAAATAGGTTGGTTTGGAAAACATTTTCCAAAACATATAAGCCAACCAAATATAAGAAAATTGGAAAGCATTTTCTGAAAAATGTTTTCCTTCATACCTAACACACCCTTAATCTTGATTTCAAAATAGAATTTTCAGGGCTTTTTCATAAAAGCTTAAAAATAGTTTTTCTTCAATTTGGACCTCGTTGTTAACTCATTTTTCAACTATGGACTCCATAATCTTGGTGAAGGTGTTTCCAAAAGGAAAATTCCAATTTTACCTCTTTGATTTTCAAACTCATTTTTCGATCTCATTTTGGACCCGACTTAAAAATAGTCGATATGGGTATCATTAGCTTTCTTTTAACGTGTAGATATGTGTGTTGTAGTTGATTTTGAGGTCGTTTAAAAGTAGAAGGCTCCATGATGAAGGACTTTATACTTGGATTTCAATGCTGCAAGGTAGGTTTTGGCTTAGCTTTTTTTAGACTAAGATGAATAATTAATAAATAAATAAAGCATGCAATGGTTGAGAAAAATAACTGCGAAAAATATTTTTCAAGCTATTATATATTGCATGATGCTCGAGTGGGGGATTATATTCTATTGTTGTTTACTTGTGATATTTTATATATTGTGTGTTGCCTGAGTGGAGGCTTGAATTGATAGTATAGGATTTGTTTTAGCATTGTTTACCCTTATCATGATAAAAATATTCGAGTTTTGGATTGACATGATATTAATGAT
This sequence comes from Capsicum annuum, assembly GCF_002878395.1. NCBI lineage: Eukaryota > Viridiplantae > Streptophyta > Magnoliopsida > Solanales > Solanaceae > Capsicum > Capsicum annuum. Next base: position 29,990 of record NW_025879610.1, read on the forward strand.
GTCTTACATATATATTTATTCCAATGGTGCCAAACTAGAACCGATATCATGAATTATTGACATATTTAGTTAATTTCTGAGCTCACTTATTGTAAGACCCCGCAAAATTCCTAAGCTTAATTCAGTCCTTTAAGCTTGTTAAAGGGTCCCAAACTTAGAAAATTCTAGCTAAGTATTCAGACTTAGTTTATTGTAGGCCTTCGAAAGTTGGAAATCTCATTTTGCGACCTTAAAGTCCTTTAAGTGTCTATATTTTAGTTAATTCATGATTAGGAAGGTCAATAGGTGTTCCCGAACAAGTTTTGGATTTATCAGACTTCGTTTGAAGCTCCTTTGGAATTCCAAAATAGTGTAACAACGCAATCTTGACGCGCCGCGTAGCCTATCATGTTGGTTAATATTTTCCCCAGCTACTAGGGTCAAATTCCAGTGAGTCAGCGCAATCTTGGCGCGATGCGGTGGATATCACGTGGGTGCCATCGACACACCGCCTCGACCTGCGCGTTGGAAATCCAGTTTTCACTCATTAAAAGACCGCATTCTTGAGGATATTTGGATCTTTTTTCCTAGACTCTCAGCCCCCAAAACACAAAATTTAATACCCTAGGAAGCAAATAAACCTATTCTTTCCTAATTTCTCTCAAGAACAAGCCTTAGGATTTTTAAAGTTCAAATCAAGAACGCAAGATTATCACCATTAATTTTCAAAAATTCTTCAACAAGGTATGTAAAATGTTCAACTAAGGGTCCCTTCCACCCTTGGAGTTCAATAAACTTCTTCTAAAAACAAGAATTGTAATTTCCATGTTGTGGGTTTGAATGTAATCATGTTGATGTTGTGGTATGTGTTCCAAGTTGAAATCTTTATGTATTTCTTAATATTATGATAGCATGTAAGTTGAATTTTGATTCTCTTATATTGAAACCCTTGAATTATAAGATCATGATGTATTAGCATTGTTGTTCATGCCCAAGTATGAAGCTACGCCCACCATGTGTTTGATAAAATGCTAAATTGAGATTATGGTGCTTTTATGATCCTTTGGTGATCTAAATGATGAACTTATGCTATACCCACATGTTCACAATGTCTTTCATGTTAAAGCTATACCTTGTATGTGTTTGATGGAATGCTCATGAGATTGGTTTAATGAAATTATGATGTGTTAGTATGCATTCCTATTCATGTGCAAGTTCATGACTTTTAAGTGATTGATGAAATGCCTCATAGATCGTATTGTGAGTTATTGACTATTGTCAAATATTAACGAATTATCATGTCTTATTATTTTCATGATATCGAGTCTTGGGGGTATTTAATACCCGACAATTTAGTTGTGTGCCTAGAGCCAGTGTTAGTTACAGAACAGTCTCAATCATGTCATGATCAGTAGTACTCTAGTTTAGTTATAAAACTTAGGAAAACTCAGTAAACTCAGCTCAGTGCAGTTAATCAGTACAATCTGTAACAGATCAGTCCAGCCTAGTATAAACTAGAAAATCAATTCAGTGTCTATTTAGTTGGGCGTAGGATTCAACACCAAGTAAACCAAAGGAAGGGGACTCACCTGCCAGCAGAGGGTGCGATCCTTAAAAGCAGTCCTTGCATTCTAGAACTACGTAGCCAGCGTAGGTTAAGATATCAAAACCTGCTAGTTGAGGGTTGATGAGGTGGCTTAACCTGATAGTTGAGGGTCCCACCATTCTCATTTGAGAACCTGCCAGATGAGGGTATCTCTTTAGTGTCTTTACTCATGGCATGATACTGATACCCTTCTAACTGGATTTATAGGTTGGACCCCGAATCTATTCAGAAATAGAGCATATCGGTTAGATGATTACCTCTCACAGTCTCAGTCTCAGTCTTTAGTAAAGGACTCATATAGTTCTACAAATTTCAGGACTGTCAGATACAGTCACTCATCTCAGTACAGAACTCATCTAGTTCAATCAGAAACAAGACTCTCAGACACAGTCATTCAATAAATAGTATATCAGTTATCAGTTATATTAATTATTAGTAATCTATGTTATGAGTAAACTTAATATTCAAAATCCTTATGACTTCAGCTACAATTATATATTCATGTATTTATTCTTACGCAGTCATGTTCATGTTATTCAGTCAGTTATAGCTCATGCATATGAACCCTTGCATTCAGCTTTGCATACCAGTACATTCACACATACTGATGCAACTTTTCTTTGCGCTATGGTGTTTTATACCATAGGTTTAGATGTACGGGCCCCAGAGCATTTTTAACAGTTCAGACATTCAGCCAGCAGCAGTAGACTAGCAGTGAGTCTTTATCATTCGAGGATATTCTTTTATTTCATTATCTCATTAGATTCAACATTTCAGTAGATGGAGTTAGTTAGGGGATTTTCCATTCAACTCCTTGTCGTGCCCTATTTTCGCCAAGGTCAACCAAAACATGACTTATTGGACTCTAAAAGAATTAAATTTTGTATAGAGTCGCCACCTAATTTTTAAAGGAAAATAAGGAAATCTATTTATTTGTTGATACATATGATTAATGTTTTAGTTTGTAAAAATCTATTAAGACTCTTGGTAAGGGTTCAAATTATCTCGAAGGGAAGAGGTTAGGCACCCTTCAGGATCCACAAATGTGGTACCCGTTTAGACTAAATTTATCAATGAGGGAGGAGGTATAAATATTTAAAATCATGTAAAAGTGTATGTGTATTATGTATAAAATAATTATTTTGAAAAAAAATATAAATGTTTAAAACCATGTAAAAGTATATGTATATTAACTATATAAATAAAATCTATTGTTATAAAAAATATATAAAAGATATGTATAAAATATATAAATTACATGTGAAAAAGAAAAGTATTTTATGATGTACGAAAAGAAACATGTAAAAGGTATGTATAAAAATGTATAAATTACATGTGAAAAAGAAAGTATTTTGTGACATATGAAAAGAAATGTATTTTGATGTGCCATGAAAAGGAAAAGTATTTACAAGTAATATTTTTATTTGATTAAAGTTACGAGAAAAGTAAAGATTTATTTGAGAAGAAAAGACTACATATATGTAGATTACTTGATTAACTTAATTCGTTTATCTAAATATTAAAGGCCTAAGTTTTGCCTAAACGCGTATTATGTAGATAAAGAATACTCCCGCCCAACACCCCAAAAGATAAAGTTTTCACTATATTTGATATGTACAATTACAAAAAAATAATACAAATAAAAGATTCTTTTTTTGAATTTCATTTTCCGACAAACAATCTCGAAAAATCTATACAAACACGTTAGTAACAAAGTAAAATAAACTGAAATTATGTGTGCATATGTTCATAAAAATAGAAATTTTTAGTCAAAGTGTGGGCTCGGAGTAGATTTTAGATACGCCATGGCTACGAAGTGGTTGCTCGATTAATCGGCCATCCTAAATCGTCTTGTCAAGATGTGCATCATAAAACCCATCATGTTGTCGTGATAATCTTAAGATTTCGTCATCACCCAAAATATGTAATTTTATATTACATATTTATAAACGTAATATCCGTTTTTTATTTGTGGAGGCCTAAAAAATCGACGGTAATATTTTCATTGGCCAAGTATTTAATTTGATAAAAAATAGCAATCTTCTGAAAATAAAGTCCGTCATTTGTAATGGAGTGGCCTCAAGTATCCGACGGAGAGATAATTTCATCGGCCATGTGTTGGCTTTTGATATAAAATAATAAATTTGACAAAATAAAATTCGTCTTTTGTCACGGAAAGGCCTCAAATATCCGACGAAAAGATAATTTCATCGGCCGAAGTATTTATTTTGAGTATATGTATGTGTTTTTGAGAAAAAGAAAAAGATGAACAAATTTTGAGTTTGAGGGAGAGGAGAAAGAGGTGAAAAATATATGTGGATATTTTGAGAGAGAGGAAGAATAAAAATGTGTGTGTATTTGTTTATTCTTGAGAGAGGGGAGAAAGAAGAATACAATATGTGTGTGATTAAAAAATATTCATATGCATTTGTGTATTTTTGGGAGAGAAAATAAAAAATGAGGAAAGATTTTTCTTGTGTTTTTTTGTGTATGTATTTGAGAGAGAGAAAACAAATATGTGTGGGTGTATGAAAATGTGTGTGTAGAGACAAAGATGAATAAAATTGTCTTCCATCCTTGCCTATTTATAATAAAATTGGGCACTCCCTATTATCCAATGGATAAAGGGGTGTCCCCTCTTTTTATAATAACACATCCTTTAGTCCTTAGGATATTGACCAAAGGATGTTCATTCTTTTGACCAATGGATAGAGTTATTGTCCAAAGGATAGTGTCATTGAATTGTCATTGTCAGATGTGACAAGACATTATGTGTAGTCATTGTCGGATGTGACAAGACATCATTGTGTAGTCATTGTCGGATGTGACAAGACATTATATGTAGTCACTGTCGAATGTGACAAGATATTATTGTGTGGTCATTGTCGAATGTGGCAAGACATTGAATTATTATACTGTGTAAAATTAATTGATTCGACTTATGATTTACGTACTGTTAAAAAGAATGCAGAAATTGATGTGTAGTTAAAAAAAATAAAATATTAAAAAATATAATTAATTTGAAAAATGTTAAGAAAAATGTGATGTCATGTCGTGTACGTGTACAGATGATTGTAAAATGTTAAAAACGATAATGAATTAATAAAAATCCTAGTATAAGGAGGATTATTAATGAATTATGAAAAGTAAAAATATGATAATAAATTGATAAAAATCCTAAAGTAAGGATGATTATCAATAATTTGTCAACAATTATAAAAAAGATGTGAAAATTATATTTGTGCCCTTTAACGATTAAGAAGCCTGAAGACGTTAATTTTAGGCACGAAGAGCAAAAATTGGGTGTCAACAGTTACCCATTTTTGTTTGAGGACAATGTAGAAGTCTTCAAAGAAAATGTTGACGCGTAGTCAATTTTGCTCGACAAAAAATGATTTTTTTTGTTATAAAAAAATTTGACCAAACTCTAATTTAGAGTTTCCTACATACTTCAAGTTAATGAGGATCAGGTCAGGTGTAGTTCTAAAGAATTGGCTGGTTATCTCTTGCCTTGTTATTATGGGTGAATGATCATATGAAATGATCATTGAGAGGAGGGTTATGTGGGAACAAAAGTATTCACACATTTTCGATGCTCCTTTTGAAATTGCCCCGTATCGAGTGTTGAGATACTAGGGATGCAAGATTGTGTACTTGCTAGGGAGAAAGAATGATTGTGGGGTTGTAATGACCAAACTCTGTGTAGAGCTTCCTACCTATCTCGAGTGTTACTAGAATTAGGTCAATGTAGTTTGAATTGAGAAAATGGGGAAAATTTGAGATGGTTCTCAAAATTTTTCCCAGTGTGGATATATGGGATTTGAAAAAAAAATATTGTTGTTCTGAATTGTACCTTTTGTTAAAAAGATGTATGATGTCTCCGATTGTCTATGGGGACTTGAGGATGAATGACGGGTGTCTTCGATTGTCTGCGAAGACTGATGTTGATAAATGAAAGAGGTTTTCGATTGTCTATGAAGACTTAATGCATGACATCTCCAATTGTCTATGGAAACTGATATTGAATGATGATGTCTTATATTGTATACGAAGAATTGAAACATGACACCTCCAATTGTCTATGGAGGCTGGTGTTGATTGTTGTCTCCAATTATTTATGGAGAATTAATGCATGACACCTCCAATTGTCTATGAAGGCTGGTGTTGATTGTTGTCTTTGATTATTTACGGAGAATTGATGCATGACACCTCCAATTGTCTATGGAGGCTGGTGTTTATTGTTGTCTCCGATTGTCTACGGAGACTGTGATGAATGATAATGTCTTCAATTATCTGCGAAGATTTGATGACATCTCCAATTATCTACGGAGATGGATGCTGATTGTCATCTCCGATTGTCTACGGAGACTATATGTTGAATGATGTCTTCGATTATATACGAAGACTTGATGACATCTCCAATTGTCTTTGGAGACTAATATTGATTGTTATCTTCGATTGTCTATGGATACTATGTGATGTTCTTCCTCAATTGTCTATGAAGACTAATGTCATCAACCGATGAGGTAATGGCCTCTCGATTGGTGGAACAGCTGGAAGGTAATAGCCTCTCGACAAGCGAGGCTATGAAAATATAAAAAGCCTCTCGACTGGTGGGGTTTTAAAAGGTAATAGCATCTCGACTGGCGGGGCTATGAAAATGTAAAAGCCTCTCGACTGGCAGGGCTATGGGAATGTAAAAGCCTCTCGACTGGCGGGGCTTTAAAAGGTAATAGCCTCTCGACTGGTGGGGCTATGAAAATGTAAAAGCCTCTCGACTGGTGGAGCATTGAAAGGTAATAGCCTCTCAACAGGTGGGGCTATGAAAATGTAAAAGCCTCTCGACTGGCGGGGCTTTGATAGGTAATAGCCTTTTGACTGGCGGGGCTATGAGAATGTAAAAAGCCTCTCGACTGGCGGGGCTTTGAAAAGTAATAGCCACTCGACCGGCGGGGCTATGAAAATGTAAAAGACTCTCGATTGGCGGGGCTTTGAAAGGTAATAACCTATCGACTAGTGGGGCTATGCAAATATAAAAGCCTCTCGACTGGCGGAGCTTTGAAAGGTAATAGCCACTCGACTGGCGGGGCTATAAAAATTTAAAATCCTCTCAACTGACGTGGCTTTGAAAGGTTATAGCCTCTCGACTTGCAGGGCTATGAAAATGTAAAAGCCTCTCAATTGGCGAGGGTATGGGAATGTAAAAGCCTCTCGACTGGCAGGGCTTTAAAAGGTAATAGCCTCTCGACTGGCGGGGCTATGAAAATGTAAAATCCTCTCAATTGGCGAGGCTTTGAAAGGTAAGAGCCTCTTGACTGGTGGGGCTATGAAAATGTAAAAGCCTCTCGACTGGCGGGGCTATTGAAAGGTAATAGCCACTCGACTGGCGGGGCTATGAAAATGTAAAAGCCTCTCGACTGGCGGGGCTTTGAAAGGTAATAGCCACTCAACTGGCGGGGCTATGAAAATGTAAAAGTCTCTCGAC
>NW_025879611.1:0-1493 GCF_002878395.1 Capsicum annuum
CATACCAGTAACTCCACAAAATCTTTTGCAAAGCTTCTCGACAAGAGCTTCCATTTGCTTGTCCTAAAAATACAAACATTCCAATCAATTCTCTACAGAAGAGCCCAAAGAGGCAAATCAAAATCGTGGCACCTTCTTAATTAAAGCAATTAAAAATTGCATGATGTTGCAGAATGATTCTTCCTTCGAGTTTTGGCTAGATAACTTGCCAAGAATATCTGGAAGTCGGTTATAAATTGGATTTTGCTCCCTGTAAACATTAAGTTCAAAGAGAAAAAAAAATAGTATTATTTGATGTGTGTGTACAGTCAAAAACATGCAACAGCAGACGAAAGAAGCTCAACAGTAGAAAGACTAGAAAGAGATAAGATAGATTGACTTCTTTATTACCAACTGATGAAAGAAAAGTTTGGTAGATATGTTACCTTACTTTGACAACTCATGAAAGAAAAGTTTGGCAAGATTTGAAATTCTTTCATCTGCATCTTCCAGGCAGATGGCCAATTCATTTATATAACCTTTCACCTAGAAATGATTCACATAAATCAAGATGCTAAAAATCTACCACAAGAAAGCTACATACGAGTGTATGATAATCCAGCCAAACCTTCATCATGTCATTCAGTATCAGATGAGAAAGCGATAGAGATAGAGCGGTTGCTTACAACAGTCACTTGGCTTAGAACATGACTAACTAAACTACAACAACAATATTCCCATATACATACGTTACCCCTACTTAGAGATAGAGACGTTGTTTCCCATAGACCCTCTACCTAAAGCATGACTAACTAAAGTGTGTAAATACATTACAGGTAGTCAACAAAGTTGAGCATAGTTTTATAATATCTCACAACTCCAATTCAACATCAATTGAACATGAAAGGAGGAGGTACATAAAAGCAGAAGCTAAACTACTCACTTATTTGTCATTTATAATATGGTTTTAGCTATAACAGTGTCTACAAGTTTGTCATTGATAATATGGTTTTTGGCTATAACAGTGTCTACAACGGTTGGATCTGCATAAGTGATGAACCCAGAACCTATGGGTCTACCTGTATGCCTATTTTTCATAATCACCAAGTCTATTATCTCTCCATACCTCTCAAAGTACTTAACAAATTGTTCTACCAAAATCCAATTTTCATTAACACTCTCATCAGTAAATTAAAAACCCACTACAAAAAAAAAATAGTAATAATACATTAAAACAATGAAGAAGAAGAGAAAAGTAACAACTTTGTTTAAACGAAATGAAAGATTAAGAATGTTGTTACTGATGACCAAAACTATGTATTTTGTGTTCTTATCTCAATTCTCAGCAACAACAAACCGTACAACTTCCGATGAACTCAGTATGAGTGTGGCAAGTGCTGCAGGGCCTGATGGATATTCTGGTATGTTTTTTCATAGTTGTTGTGATATTATTCAAAACGATATTAAGAACTATGTTCAGGATTTCTTTAGGGGGAAGAACTTGTCTATGTTTT
>NW_025879611.1:1593-3745 GCF_002878395.1 Capsicum annuum
TTAGGGGGAAGAACTTGTCTAAGTTTTATTCACATACTTGCCTGATTCTTATTCCGAAAATAGATTCGCCATCTAATTTGTCTGAACTTAGACCTATTAGTTTGAGTAATTTCACTTGTAAAATTATTTCCAAAATTCTTGCTATTAGGCTTAATCCCCTATTGGGTAGGATAATCTCTGATAAGCAAAGTGGTTTTGTTAAAGGTAGATTAATTACTGATAATATTTTACTTACTCAAGAGATTGCTCAGATTATTAAGCAATACAATAAAGGCGGCAATCCAATAATGAAGCTTGATATGGCCAAGGCATATGATAAAATGTCATGGAATTTTTTAATGGAACTAGGGTGGGGTTTTTTAGCTCCTCCCATGGCCTTAAACAAGGTGATCCCCTCTCTCCTTCTCTCTTCATTATTGGCTCTGAGCTTTTATCTACAATGTTGAACAATCTCAACTTCCATGAGAATTTTACTCCTTTCAGCATGAATCACAATGGACGTATCATTAAGCATCTAGCTTACGCTGATGCTATAGTGATTTTTAGAGGTGGTAACAACAAGACGATCAAACTCATTAAGCATCAAACCAGGAGGTACGAAAAAGCCTCTGGTCCAAAAATGAATAATGACAAGAGCTTTTTCATAACCGCTCCAAATACTTCTCCTCATAGGATTAACAGAATGAGAAAAATGACTGGTTATATGGATTAAAAATTTCCTTTCACTTATTTGGGTTGTCCAATATATAGTGGAAAGAAAAATCTCAGCTATTTTGAAAGTATGTTTGCAAAAATTGTTAAGAGACTTAATGTATGGCAAAGTAGCATGCTTTCTGATGGTGGAAAAATTACACTTATTAAGCATGTCCTACAATCAATACCTATTTATACTCTCTCTGCCCTCAACCTTCCTAAGGGTACCATCTACCTTATCGAGATGCATTTTGCTAATTTTCTTTGGGGAACTAGTGATGGTAAAAATAAGTATCATTGGAGTAAGTGGGAAAATCTATGTTTCCCGAAAGATGAAGGGGGCGTTGGAATAACAAGCATTCATGATATCTCTAATTCATTGATACTTAAAAGATGGTGGAGGTTAAGGACCCAACCATTTCTTTGGGATGATTTTTTAATGAAGAAATATTGCAACAGATCACATCCAGTGAGCAAAGTTCCTACGTCAGCTGACTCACACACTTGGAAAAGCCTGATGAAGATCAAAGCGCAAGTTGAACCTCACATTATATGGAAAGTTCAAGCAGGAAATTCCAGCTTTTTGTGGGACAATTGGACAGGTTTAGGTGCCTTGGCCAAGCTGTGACAGGGCCCAGGTAAGTCTCCTAAAATTCTTATCAACTCTTTTATTCAGAATAGTACCTGGAACTTTGAAAATTTAAGTACGGTTATTCCTAATTACATTGTGAACCTGATTTCTATTGTTGGAATTCGTAATAACAACGCACTTGACTACGCCATATGGAATCCCTCTGAGAATGGTATATTCACTAGTAATTCTGCCTGGAAGATTGTTAGGAATCAAAGACTTAAAAATGATTTCCTGAATAATCTTTGGCATAATAGAGTTCCTTTTAAAATCTCTTTTCTGGCGTGGAAGATGATTAAAAGGAGATTACCTTTTAATGACGTCATCATTAAATTCAATATTAACTCACAAAGTGATTGCTTTTGTTGTAGGATTGTATAAAATGATACTATGCATCATGTTTCTGGCAAGGTGATGCAGCAAAGCACATAAGGAATAGCATGGGAAATCCCTTTGGAATTCAACATGTAAATCAGCCAATTGTCGACATCTTTAACACATGGTGGAGTGTAAGACTAAAGAATGATATCCATAAAATTTTATTGAAGATTACTCCTAGTATTATTTGTTGGGAAATTTGGAAACAATGGTGTTCTTGTAAATTTGGAGGCCAAAGACACAACTGCTACAGTAAGATGATTTATCAAGCTTTTGGTCTTATCAAATCTGTAATGATGAAATATTTTAAAGACTTGCAAGACATCAATCACTGGCCAACTCTGTATCTCACAATAAAGAAGCTCAGGCCATTTCAAAAGTTACATTAGGTTACTTGGAGCTTCCCTCAAGCTGACTGTATTAAAATCAATACAGACAGTAGTTACTTAC
>NW_025879612.1:0-1893 GCF_002878395.1 Capsicum annuum
AAAAAATAATAGTGAAATGTCATTTAAAGGTCATATTTGTGCAGTTTTGAGTAGTTAAAGGTCATATTTGTGCACTGTTAAAGTTTAAGGTCAAAGTTATAAATTTGTTGTCAAGTTTAGGGTCATATTTATGTATTATGCCCTTAGATTTTAAGCTGAATGCGCCCAGTTTTGCGTGCTGAACACACGTTTTGCCACGTAGGATTGGAGGTCATATTTGTACAATTTTGAATAGCTAAAGGTCATATTTATGCATTGTCAAAGTTTAAGATCAAAGTTATAATTTGACGTCAAGTTTAAGGTCATATTTATGTATTATGCCAAATATCAACATTGTAATATCAAATGGGGTTGAGGTTAAATTCTAGTGAAGTAATTTGTCTAGCTCATTGACATGGATATTATTTCATATTAAACTTAGAAATATTATTTGAAATACAATGCCTTTTTGTTTTTTTTACAATTTTTTCTATTGTTTTACTTATAGATTTTGGAATTAAACAAAAAAAATATTTACCTTAAAAACACAGATTTTAAAATTTAAAACAAGAAAATATACAAGTTTTGTAGGGTGAATTATTTTCATAATCCATAGATTAAATGGTGGGATAAATAATCCCGATATTAATTAACTAATATCTCACACCAAACATGAAATAAAATAGTTGTTCATTTTATCCCGAAAATATTTATCCCTTATGCTTCACACCAAACACCCCTAACATTATTTTTATAAATAGTTGTGAATGTTTTATCTCGTCATATATTTGTGATGTTGCTAGTCCTTACTAAACTTTTGTTTCCATTTATGCCCTGCATATATTCTTGTTTTTGGCTTTAAACAGTTGGTATATATAGTGCTTGGTGTCTTCATTTTAGTTTTCTTGATTAATTTTGTAGTGCAATTTCTTCAGACAATTGATTGTGGGTGAACAAAATTAAGTCTTTCACTTAAAAACAAAGACAGTTAAATGCATTAAAGCTTCGTGTCCGATCACAAAAATCTAATGTATACAACCAATAACGATCGAGAGGTGGATACATTAATGACCTCTCAAAATTTATATGGATTCTAATATTTTTCGAATTCTCCGTCGCTAATTTCAATCAAGTACATATCATGCACTTAAGTATCTATGGGAAGGAATTTTCTTAGAATATGTATGTGTAACACCCCACATTTTGGACTAGAATAAAAATCATGATTTCGATGTGTTGATAATTTCGAAGCCATAAATCCTATGCCAATATGTCATGTTAATTATTTGCGTAGTATATGAATCCATTCAAGCTTGAATTTAGACCATAGAGGTCCTTCAACTCAAGGACGAGTTGAAACTATTTCGATCGATTAAGTTTTAGTGGACGTTGTAATTTGTGTCAGTTTCCATCGACCATAACTCTCTGTATATGTCAAATTAGAGAGCCTATTATGTGTCAAATAATAGGTCTTCGAGTTAGCTTTCCAACGATACCAATTTGGCTAAAATCCGACACTCGAGCAAGAAGTTATGACCTTTCAAGTAGTAGGCGGCGCCTATGTAAACATAGGCAATAGCATAGGCGCCTATGTAAACATAGGCGATAGCATAGGCACCGCCTATGTAAAGGTTTCAGGTGACTTAAACACTCCATTTTTGGGGAAATATGGTCCTTTTCCATCCTTATTTAGCCATAAACACGAAATTCAGTTCCCAAAGACCCCAAAATACACCTTCATTCATCCAAATTGTTCAAGAACTCTCTCTAGGGTTTCAAAATAAAAATCCAAATAGTTCAAGATTCAACCATGGGTTTTCAAAACAAATTGAAGATTTGGAATCTCCGCAACGTAGGCTTCAAGAAGCACCTATCATATTCGCATATAGAGGTATGTGGGGTTATCCTAAAATC
>NW_025879612.1:1993-5552 GCF_002878395.1 Capsicum annuum
TTTCAATCAAATGCTAATAACTTGCTTTCAATATGATTTCTAAGTCACTTTCTTTATGTCATTGGAATTGTTTGCCTATATACTTCAATGGTTGAAACCATGCATATGTGATTTGAGATTTTCCATGGAAGTTTGATAAATATGAATGATAAATTGCTTTCAAATTCCCATGATAATGTCTTGATACCCCATATCATATTGCGATCAACAAAAGAGAGCATGAATTTGAAATGAATATTGTTCACCACTTGTAAATGATAAAGCACCTTAGTTTTTACATGGTTATGCATATATGGAAGTGATATTGAGGACTTGCAAGTCGGGTATGATGATACTCTACAGAACATGATATGTGATTGAATCAGATGAAATTTGAATGCATTTTTACATGAGAAAGGTGAATGCCCGAAGAAGGCGTTTGAGATGTAAGGGCTCATCGCTGGAAAACGTGTTTGCCGACACGGAATATTGGTACCAGGCTAAGTGATCTTGTGTACTTGATTTCATGTCATTCCCAAATTGGGACTATAGGTAGGAGCCCGGGCTAAGTGATCTTGAGCACTACCATTGGGTCGAGACACCATGCTATGTGATCTTGTGTGTCTCTCTCTCACTTATACTCTAATCTCGGCGGCAACCGAGGTTAGACAGTTGGTGTAAATTATGTAGGGTATTCCACCTAGCTCAGTTGCATTTCACTGTTGTTGAGAAACTATTGCATTACACCCATGTGTTTTCAAATGATTTGATAAGAAATTTCTTTATAATGGCTCTCAACCATATTTTGTAAAAATATTATGTTTTGTTTTGATATCTCCGCGTGCCAGTACTTTTGTGCTGACCCCCTCCCCTCTCCAATCTCACAGGTTCAGAGGCCCAGTCTAGGGGTCAAGAGAATCAGTAGATCATTCAGACAGAGTTGCAGAGGCAAGTGGTGAGCCTTCTATGTTTCGGAAGGTCTTATGTCCTGCAGTCCTTTTATCTTGTATTCAATTTTGGGGGTCTACTGGGGGCCTTGTCCCAGTTTATATACGGTTACTTGACTTAGTCATTTGTTAGAGATTTGCGCAGACAGTTGTTTAGAGGTTAATTGATGTTGAGGGAACCTTATCTCCCCGTTATTGTTTCTTTTCATATTTATGACCATGTTTCCGAATTATTGTGTTTCTACCGCATTACTTTGATCATATGAATTAGGTGCATGATTACCAGACAGATAGGGGTGTTTCGGGCCTCCATGATTCGAAATGTTCGTCACGGCCAGGCCCTGGTTCAGGTCGTGACAGTATGTGGTTGGATTTTAAAGTAATATGATTTAACATGTTCGGATGAGGCATTCTAATATGAAATGATTAGAATTAATATATACTTTAATATTATTCATACATAGCGTGAATATGTATAATAATAATAATACGCAAAACAAGACTAATGCATGCATTATTCTTCTCAACTTGTTTAACCGCACGTGCTTCGGACGTATAACGTTTGATTATTTAAAAATAAATAATTTTATTTATTGCGGAGATTTTTAATAAAGTATAAAAGTTCAAATGACTTTCTAAAAATCTTTCACACTTTAATATAATAATGTAAACATAAACATATACACATATATATTTTACCACCAGAAATTGCGGTTGATGGATCATCACTTTTGCGTTTTCCATATAGTACCTCTTTCCTTTGTTGCCATAGGCTAAGAGAGACGCATCAATTTGAACCATACTTATGTTACAATTTTTTTTTTATATTTATAATATTTTCTTATTTTTAAAGTCAGATCTTTACAAAATCATTGTTTACATTCTTATTACGTAATTAAAATTTTTAAAAATCCGACTCTTAGTTAATAGGCAAGGAGAAGATAGGAGTAATTTTCATAAATAGTCACCCATATTTTCACAATTGCCTACAAATATCAGTTTTATTTTTTTTAGGATAAAAATATCTCCCAACTATTCATATTTTCCTCAAAAACACTTTAAAAGTCTTATTCTCTCCTATTTAGCATGCCATGTTGTTAAAATCTTTTATTTTCTTAATTATAAACCTATTTAATTCTTCAAGTTCATTTATTCAAACCCACGTCTTATAAACTACAAGAAAAATCTAAATTACGTAATATTTTATTTTTTTAAAAGAATTTACAAAAGAATTTACCGATAGTCTAATTCTCTACAAGTTTTTCAACCAAACTAATTTGAGGGAAAACCTACAAATTTTTCTATAAAACAAAATTTAAAGGAGAAAATCTTAGAATTTTTTTTTGTCAAGCAAAATTCAATAGAAAAATCTTAAAAGTAATTATCACCTGAAAATTTTAATTCGTATGTAGATCACCTGCAAAAGTTTAAGCAAGATCTTTTTGATAAAAAGATGATAAAGAATTAATTCTTCTTGCAGATTTTCCCCAAGTAAATTTCATAAACAAATCAAGTAAATCCACAAAGTTAACGAAGGCAAAAACTTTATAAAATAGAAATTTATTATTTTTAATTTCGTTTTTTCATTTTATTTTTTGTTTTTTATTATACTATATTTTATGTTATTGTATAAATAAACACCAATTTATATCCTTTCCTCATACTAAGCTCACAAAATGCAAGCTATCTTTGGTTGGGTACTATTTCAAAGATTCATTTATAATATTAGATATTTTTTTAATATATTTTTTTTAAATTAATTTGTTTCATGACTAAATAATTTTGCATTCCTTCAAAATAGTACATTTAATACATATATGAAAATCTGAAAGCTATCATTTTCATTTCTTTTACATTTTAAGAATGTTTAGTATATGAAATAAATAAATAAAATATTAAATTAGTACCAATTCATATAAATATCTTGAGTTTTAAAAATATTATTATTAAGTAATGAAATAAATAAATTTATAAAACTTTGAAAAGTACCAAATAAAATAATTCAATCCTTTAGTTTTATGTATACACTTAGACACATCAGCTACTTCATTGATAAGTAATGATTGTATTATCAGAAGAGTTATTTTCTTTTAAGTTGTGTGTATCTAATATTTTTATAATGTGACGTAAGCTTTCTCATATTGAACAAAGAATAAATGCAATTTATTATTTATTTTTGTAAGAAAGACAAAATAAATATAAAATTTAAAGTATATAATTAAATTGTTCTTCAATAATAAATATATCACGTGTATTTATTTTTTTAAAAGAAATAAGACCAAATTTTAGTTAAATAAGTTTGATAAGTTAAATAGATCTATTTCTTATATCTTATATGTAAAAAAGAAATTTTAATGACATGTCATGCCAAGTATTTTTTTGAGAAAAATAGGGATAGTTGGATGATATTCTTGTCCTAAAATAAACAAAAATGATATTTATAGGCAATTATGAAAACATGGAGGATGAAAATTACTTAGAAGGTAGAGTAGTAGAAATACACACTTGCTGTTATAAATGTATGGGAAAAGGCTTAAATATGCCACTGAACTATCAGAAATGGCTCATTTATACCATTCGTTAAAAGTTGGGCTCATTTATGTCATCGCCGTTACAAAACTGGCTCATCCATG
>NW_025879613.1:0-2272 GCF_002878395.1 Capsicum annuum
TGGACCGTCATATTCCCTTTTATTCCTTCTGAATGCATTCTTGAGTCTCCTAAATTCATGATTAGGTGGTAAGAAACATTGATGGTAATCAAACCATGAATTTTTCCTGTCATGTCTCAATGTGAAAGATTTTGTTTTTTCCATGCAGTATGGACAAGCCAGTTTTCCAGCTGTCATCCATCCAGAAAACATTCCATAAGCAGAAAAATCATTAACAGTCTACATTAGATATGCACCCAGATTGAAATTATGTTTAAGAAAGATGTCCCAAGTTTCAACCCCCACATGCCATAAAATTTGAAGCTCATCAATCAAAGGTTGCAAGTAGACATCTATTCCGCTTTTTGGATTACGCGAGCTAAGAATAAAATAATTCAAAAATATATAGGAACTAGTCATCAACATTTCAGGAGGAAGATTATAAGGAGTGATAAATACAGGCCAACATGAATATGGCGCACCACCAACTGGAAAAGGAGAGAATCCATCCGCACATAATCTCAATCGAATATTTCGTGGTTCAGCTGCAAAATTTGGATAAGTTGCATCAAAATGCTTCCAAGCCTATCCATCAGATGGATGACACATAACATCAGTGGGTCTTCTATTTTCACTGTGCCATCTCATATGAGGAGCTGAGTTGTTTGAAGCATACAACCTCTTCAACCTTGGTATAAGAGGTAAATAATGCATCGCCTTAATAGCAATTTTATTTCCAGTAGAACCACACTTATATCGAGAGTGCTGACAAAACTTACAGAACTCTAGCTTAGCATCTTTCTTAAAGTATAACATGCAGCCATTTTCCCAACAATCAATTCTAACTGATGATAGACCTAACTTTGACACATATCTTTTAGCCTTATAGAAAGAATCAGGAACCTCTAAGCCGGGGTCAACTAACTATTTAATAAGGTCTATCATTGAGTCCATTCCTCTTTCAGCAATAATTCAGTCAGATTTAATACACAATAATCTAACAGCAACAGACAAATGAGAGTGCGAACACCCGTCAAACAAAGGATGACTAGCAGCATGCAATTCTTTTTAGAAATTGCCTGCTTCGCTATTAGGAACATCTTCAACATTTTCCCTAAAGTCAACCCCTTGTTGCATCCTAAAAGAATGGTGCATCATTTCTATCATCCTAGTATCTTGATATTAATTATGCCCTGAACACCTACTATTTTCTCCAACAACAAAGTTATTTTGCGCAACATCTCCATGAATACGATCCAATATTAAAAAGTCCTCGTGAAACCCCTTTCTATAAAGATGTTCCTTTACATCTTCTTCACTTACAAGATTTATACCATCACATCTAACACAAGGAGAATGAATAACCCGATAATGTGTCCACATATCAAGTGTCTTAGCATGTTCAACAAATCTTTTAACACATTCAACAAATTCCTCCCTAATACCCATTCTATTATCATTGTTCCGTTGATATATCCAGCTATAATCAGGTTCTATCTACACAATCAATCAGATTCAACTAATTAGATCAAGTTACAAAAACTTAACCATTTTCAAGAAACTAAGTCACCTAACAAACCACATTCAAAATAAAAAAAAAATCCCTTTAAAGTCCCTAGACTTAACCATTTTCAAGCAACTAAGTCATCTAACAAACCACATTCAAAACAAAAAAAATCCTCCTTAAAGTTCCTAGACTTAACCATTTTCAACCAACTAAGTCAATTACCAAAGCACATTCATAATAAAAAAATTCCCTTTAAAGTCCCTAAACTTAACCATTTTCAAGCAACTAAGTCACCAAACAAACCACATTCATAACAAAAAAAATCCCCTTTAAAGTCCTTACACTTAACCATTTTCAAGCAACTAAGTCACTTACCAAAGCACATTCATAACAAAAAAATCCCCTTTAAAGTCCCTAGACTTAACCATTTTCAAGCAACTAAGTCACCAAACAAACCACATTCAAAATACAAAAATCCCTTTTAAAATCCCTAGACTTAACCATTTTCAACCAACTAAGTCACTTACCAAAGAACATTCAAAACACAAAAATCCCTTTTAAAGTCCCTAGATTTAACCATTTTCAACCAACTAAGTCACTTACGAAAGCACATTCATAACAAAAAAATCCCCTTTAAAATTCCTAGACTTAACCATTTTCAACCAACTAAGTCACTTACCAAACCACATTAAAAAAAAATAACCCCCTTTAAAGTCCCTAGACTTAACCATTTTCAAGCAACTAAGTCACCTAACAAACCACATTCAAAACAAAAAAATCCCCTTA
>NW_025879613.1:2372-2517 GCF_002878395.1 Capsicum annuum
CCATTTTCAACCAACTAAGTCACTTACCAAACCACATTAAAAAAAAATAACCCCCTTTAAAGTCCCTAGACTTAACCATTTTCAAGCAACTAAGTCAACTAACAAACCACATTCAAAACAAAAAAATCCCCTTTAAAGTCCCTAG
>NW_025879614.1:0-1098 GCF_002878395.1 Capsicum annuum
ATATGAGAGTCCTCTTTCTAATGAAATTTGTTTCATCCAATTTGGATATCGCAGTAAAATGTTATAGTTGATCTACTTCAGAATATCAAAACAGTGCACCAAAGGACAGATTCGAGAATTTTTTATTTTTAGGGGCGTTTTGGTCATTCCCCCTCACCCAAAATCTGTCCAAACCCTATATTAAAGCCTATTAGAAGCATTATATGTTATATTTCATCAAATTCTCTCAAAAAGAAAATCCTAAGCTCCTACATCCAACTTCAAGAACCTCCCAAGTTCACCATTAATTTTGCAAATTTATTCAAGATTCCAAGTTCCTCATTCAAGAACTCCAAGAACCATCATTGAAAGGCACGAGTAACATCTAAAAAATGAGTATCGATCTAAAGTTCATCATTCAACGTATGTGGGGTTTTTCAACAAGAACTCTCTTTCGTTCTTGTGCCCAAAAGTAATTTTCTTTACAAAGGCATGATTTTTATTTGATTTTTACGAATTTGAAGCATGAACCCATATCTTATGATGATTATTATGAAATCTTGATGTTTATGATTTTGAAATATGAATTTACATGTGTGGAGATATGAAGCATAAATCTTGAACGATATTTATCATGATTTTGATGTTTCGGTTGTGAATCCCCATTGGAATTTTTTTTTTGAGAAAGTGTGTGTTATAATCACGTTGATGTTGAATATTTGAAATATTTTGAATGATTTGACCTTTTGGTCTTAATAGAGTTGTTTTGAACTCAAGTGTGAAAGAAATTCACAATATAGTTGATTTTGATAGATGGGAAGCATGATGATTCCCGATATATATTTATATATTACTGAAATTATTTTACTATGGATTATCTTTGAAATAATCTGAGCTAAGTCTGGGAGAAATCTTTAGCACCGAGTGGGAGGTATAAAGCGACCTTACTTCCCTAGAACTACATGCACCCGTAGGACTAAGCCTGAGACTGATTTATATAGTGATCACTAGTTTGTGTGGATTTGATATCGATAGTCCTACTCTGATGGCAAGGATAGGACGGCTCTCCCCAACGTGGGTTGTACGTTGGACTCCATGTAGCTCACATGGTTTATGTCA
>NW_025879615.1:0-2020 GCF_002878395.1 Capsicum annuum
TAAGAGGGGTGTCATTCCATCAAAGAGGATTTCATATCCAGACACTCCACTAGAGATCAAGACAGCTAAGAGAAGAAGGAAAGATACTTTCAAGGCATCATCAATCATCAAAAAAGGAAAGATTACAATGCCTCTCTCTTTGTCTTGCACCGATGTTCAGTGTACAAAAGCCGTAGAAGAGCAGCATGAGCCGAAGAAGGTGAATGTACATCATCTGTTCCAAAAAATAAACAAGTACATATCTGTTTCAACAGATGATACATCTGCTGAAAATTATTAAACAGATGTATACATCTATTGCAATTGTTGTCTAACCCGTTGCATCAGATTCGTTATCTATTTCAACAGATGAGTCTTATGTTACAATAGATGGGTCATCTATTCGAAATTATCGTACTGCTCTAATTTACCTATTCGAATTTGTCCCAACAGATAATCTATCTGATACAACATAAGAATCATCTGTTGTAACAGATGGAAAATCTATTGTATGTCGCTACTTAGCATTGACAATTCTGGCTTTCTAGGTGGATGTCACAGCTACTGTCGAAGAACATAATATGGCAGTTGATAATCTATCAACTGCTTTCAAAGATGAAAAAATGGAGCCTGTCAGTTTGGGAGAACGGAAGAATTACCCGTTTGAAGGGTTCAACATCTCGGATGAGACTCCAAAAAAACTAATACAGTTGATCAATGACTATTCAGAATAGATTGCCGATGGGCTGTTAAAGCATCATGCCGGCAGGTACATAAATCAATTTTATGGATATTGGTTTATACAATTCTTGTTGTAAGAACCTGACATTAACACATATAAATCATTATGTAAAAAATAAAATAAGTGAACGAATCGAGTTTTGGTTTTGATATATTCGACTTTGTTGTTGCACATTTTGGAATGAAGAATTGGTTCTATTTGATGTCATAGCCCCAAACTTGCTGGAATGAGGAGGTTTAAAGGCCATACATATTACTATTAATTAATACTTTATTTAATTGCATATGCGTATTGATTTTTCCATCACGTAATCCGAAATATTTGATAATATGTGCAGCGCATCGATGTCATTTTTTACTACCTCCAAAAGAAGGCCAGTTACAAACATAAAAACAATACAGATACACAACAGGGAATTGTTTGTACAAAGTTTACATCAATAATGCCTACGATAGGTATTGTTAACAGCAAACGGAAGTTTCTCGAAATGAGAAATGCGTAATCAACATCATCAAAGGTTTTAGCATTCCGGCTGATTTACCTTGGCAGTTAGTCGACAAAGTGTACATCCTAATCAATTGTGGTGATGAATTTCATTGGGTGTTGGCTGTCATCGTTCTAAAAGAGAGGCGCAGTCGAGTTTATGACTAGATATCACGAAGGATACGTTCTGGGCCGCCGTCTGAGATACAAAAGCTGGCCAAAATATTGCCTTCTTACCTTGATATGAGTGGATTTTTGGATCAAAAGGTTCGTACTGATTGGTCGACGATTGAAGCACATCGAGATAAAATGGCTAATCCATTTAATGTACAATATGTTGACAGAATCGCTCAACAAACCATTGATAGCCTGTAAGTTTAAGTGTCATGATTTAGTTTCATTTCACAAATTTCACAACACTTGTATGAACTGCAAAATATGGATTATCTATTTTTTTATAACGCGGGAATTGCAATCCTTTTGTTGCCACCTATGCCGAGTATTTGAGTGATGGATTACAAGTACTAAATGATAGACTGGATGCCAGATTACTCCGCAAAAGATATGCTGCTCTTTTATGGAAATGTGGAGAACTGATAGCTCAAAAGTCGTACGCAACCGACGTTAAAGATCCACGACGAACAAAGCCGAATTTCATAGCACTGGATGAAGAACAACTCGTCCATATTGATTAGATCTTTATAGCTCGAGTCTGTCAATGTAATAACCTATCCTCCTTGGTTTAACTTGTTGATTTATTTGTAGAGTAGATCGTTTGTACTCATAATGATTTTTTTTATATTTCATTTATTTGTT
>NW_025879615.1:2120-4357 GCF_002878395.1 Capsicum annuum
AAAGATCCACGACGAACAAAGCCGAATTTCATAGCACTGGATGAAGAACAACTCGTCCATATTGATTAGATCTTTATAGCTCGAGTCTGTCAATGTAATAACCTATCCTCCTTGGTTTAACTTGTTGATTTATTTGTAGAGTAGATCGTTTGTACTCATAATGATTTTTTTTATATTTCATTTATTTGTTGAGTTATTTTATTTCATGTAATTTTTGAAGGCTTCAATTTATTTTATTTTGTATATGAATATAATTAATTCTGAGTTTTGAACATAGTACTAGATTCAAATATCGCAACAGATAATACATCTATTGCAATAGACGACATATCTTATCAGACATATTTAGACATATATTGCAATATAAGATGCAACACGTAGGTCATCTGTTGGAAATTATATAACAGGTCTTTCGACTTTTTTGATTTGCTCCAACAGATTACCGATTAGTTGCAACAAATAAGTTATATATTACAACAGATCATAAATCTGTTGCGACAGACAAATGGGGAACATCTGCATAATGTAATAGATGACCAACCTATTCCAACAGATTATCAATATATCACAATAGGTACTATATCTGTTACGACAGATATAAAGTCTGTTGCATTATAAAAATTCAACTTTGCTAGACAAAAAAATTACTGCCCTTATATGTATAGTGAGTTGGCTTGAAATAAAAATTTATTATCGTATTCGTCTCTGTCTTTGTACATGTTCTTTTTTATACACGGGCTCCAACCATTTAGTTAGTACCCCATATGCCCAAACCCATAGCATCTTTCCCACAACGGTGTCGCAAACACCGGTCATTTGTGTGCCGGTCAGCAAACACTCCATGTATGCAAGTGAGTACGGCCCGCACGCTGCACCGATTGTATTTTTTGGGAGCTGGATATTCTTATTTCGACCTTCAAAAACCCATGATTCCTTCGCCAAGACTTCAGTCGACAAATGATCCATCAGCTTACTCTGCGTCAATAACTTGGGCAATAACTTCAAGAGTGGCTGCATGTGGGTTAAAAACGTCTTCTCGCTAAACACAGGTAAGTTGCAGTCATAAACCTTACTCTTTCCCTCGTATAGTAGTATCTCAACAATGAGAAAATGGGTGACATCCACGTTCATGACTGCAAGGCTTTTCTTTGCCTTGGTCCAGCTCTTGCCGTGTGGATATGACCTCTTCCCTCTAACATATTTAATCGCTTCTTCATCCCATTGGAATGTAGAAACTAACTGGTCAAATCCTAGGCCACCGAAATCAGCTAGATTACGAATATCAGCGTACCTATCTTTGAAATTATTGTAGAAGTTGAGGCCCATTATCCTATCAGCAGCATCATAAGCATCTGGGTACACTAATTGCCTGCCCCTCATGAGGTAGAGAATTTCTTCAACATACTGTGGTATAAGAAGATAATTTTTAAATAGGTTAGTAGTTGTAAATAATAAAAACATGGTGGAAAGAATTTGATGCAGAGGGTTCTCTAAATCAATTCACAAATTACCCAGCCAACACAACTTATGCAACAGATGTGTATTATATTGCAACAGAATACCAAGTTGTTGCAACAGATTACACATCTGCTGTGTAGATTCTTCTTCATGGAGTAGATTGGAAGGGCAGGTTAGCAAAAGTAAACTTACCTTGTCCTCGTACCACATGCACATATTTGTCATATTCGAGAAGTCTTTGGCGGCAAATGAATGCATAGTTTATTCTTTTTGAACCTTCATCTTGATGAATTCTTCAAGTTTCTTCTTTTGCTCTTGGCTAAGCACCGCAAATATGTCCTCCTTCTTCAACGGCCCCTAACTTCAACAACTATTGGAGCGGGGAGAGTTGCATTTTTTGCTGATTTCAAAACGAAGAAAATTTGTCTAATTTTTATTCTCTTCCTCCTAACCTCCACAGTAGGAGTGCATGGCTCCCTCACCTCGTTATATGGTATGAAACCCCTCCTGGATTTCAACTCCTCGACAGCTTCAGCAATAGCCTCTAGCTTATCGAGAAGTTTATTCTCTCTGTCCATGCACACTTTGTATTTGCAATAAGAACATGAGGGTGAGGAGGGGTGAGAGGGACTACTGTAAGGATGGGAGGGACCGATGTAGGGGTGAGAGGGAGGACCTGTGCAAGGGGTGTATTCAAATATATTTATTTTATGCTGAGCACCAACATGCTCATAATCACGACTGGCAGCAGAAGCAGAAGCAGGATGCTGCCACCATCA
>NW_025879616.1:0-2229 GCF_002878395.1 Capsicum annuum
ATGTATTTTGGGAACTACTTGTCTTTCTCAGCATAAGGAATCAAGAGAGGAATAAAATGAGAGAGTCTTATTGGTGAAAATCCTTATGGGCACTGTAAGATGATGGTAAGTTAAGAGAGATAAAGATGAGAGATCCTTATTGGTGAAAACCCTCATGGGCACCGTAAGGCGATGGTGAGTCGAGAGAAACGAAGATAAGAGAGTCTCATTGGTGAAAAATCCTTACAGATACCATAAGGCAATGGTGAGCTGAGGAAAAGAAAATGAGAGAGGCTTGTTGGCGAAAACCCTTCAAGGCACCACTAGACGAATGAGGATGCAATTGACCTAAGAGAGCAACTCAATTTCAAGGCCATTAACTCAACAACAATTGGTAGAAAGTTTGGATGAAAAGATCAAGCTGCTTAATCCAAACTGCATGGCATATTCATTAGAGTTGACTGTCATTTTTAGATGAATTTTTCATTTCTTTATTTTAAAGGGGGACATTCATTGTGTTTTCTTTCTTCTCTTTATTTTTATTTTATTTTCTTGGGTCAGTTGTCCAAATAAAAATCACTGTCATTTTTCTGTTGTCTTGGAGTCAAGTCCATGTCAAAACAAGTGAGAAAAGATCTCAAAATTGGCTACCTGCTTCTATAATTGTACAAATCAAGACAAAAGGGCCAGCACATGAAAAAGACATGATTGTGAGCCGTAATAAGGCATACAAAATTTTTTCAACAGACAAGTCTGGGAACTTATGAAAATACCAAGGATCAAAGGGTTTATTTGAGAAGCATGGCAAAGCAGAGATACTGTGTTTGTTTCAGAGTCACTCTTAATAATCTGATTTTGGATCAATGATGCAGCAAGTCAATGACATATGCTAATGGTTGGAAGCAAGGTTAAATGTGACCGGGGCAAGAGAGATTTCCACGAAAGCCAAAGTCACAAACCAGCCACCATGTTTTTAAACTAACAAGTTTTCTTTGTATGAAACAGGAACACATGTTACATTCAGATCAAGGATTTCGGAGCCTAAATATCAAAGACCGTAATTTCTCACTTCTATAAATGCACGAGGCAATGTTGTTGCACAAGTTTGGTAATTAAAACCATGGTAAAACTCATAATTCAAGATCTCTAAGAGACACACTTCCTAGTCAAGGAGACACATTTCCTTAGAAAATTCAAGTGACATTTGTAAGGAGACACACTTCCTTGTTTGGATAATTCAAGCAACATTTGTAGAGAGACATGCTTCCATATTGGGTAATTCAAGTGGTATTTGTAAGAAGACGCACTTCCTTGTTTGGGAAATTCAAGCAACATTTGTAAGGAGACTCACTTCCTTGTTTGGGTAATTTAAGCGATATTTGTAAGGAGAAGTACTTCCTTGTTTGGTAATTCAAGTGGTATTTGTAAGGAGACGCACTTTCTTGTTTGGACAATTCAATGCACTTCCTTGTTTTGGTAATTCAAGCAACATTTGTAAGAAAACACACTTTCTTGTTTGGTAATTCAAGCAATATTTGTAAGGAGATACACTTCCTTATTTGGGTAATTCAAGCAGCATTGGTAAGGAGATACACTTCCTTATTTTGGTAATTTAAGAGGCATTGGTAAGGAGACACACTTTCCTGTTTGGGTATTTCTAGCAACATTTGTAAGGAGATGCACTTCCTTGTTGGGGTAATTCAAGCAGCATTGGTAAGGAGACACACTTCCTTGTTTTGGTATTTTAAGCGGCATTGGTAAGGAGACGCACTTCCTTATTTTGGTATGTTGACACCTAATTTTTGCCCTCCATGACTAAATTTAATCCTGAGTTTCTTTGATTTTTAATAAAATTAAAATATTTATTTCATCCAAATAAAAATTTATTAAATATATTTGTACGTAATTTTATCATTTTAAGTAGTGATTATAATTTATCGTATTCAATTATACGAGATTTTATAATTTTGTTACTTAAATATTTATTTTATAAAATATTGAATTTTAATCAAAGCTTAGATATTCCAATGATTAAAGTTTTGATTGAAATATAATTTACTCTCAAAAAATAATTTATTCGGATAAATATGTGTTTGATTTTATAAAATCAAGAAGCCCGGGATTAAAGGAAGCATTAATTCGCATCGAATTTCAATTTAATTTAGTCAATCTATTAGATTTGGCCATAATTGAAATTAAATTGGCCATAATTATAATGCAATCCGTCAATTGATTTCTAATTTGGTCAAA
>NW_025879617.1:0-3003 GCF_002878395.1 Capsicum annuum
TGGGATGCTTGCAGAACCGTTGCGATAGGTCTATGGCAACGGTTTTGCAAGCATCCCATAGGTGAGCGTTGCGATCGGTCTATTGCAACGGTTTCTGCAACGGTTGTCTAAACCGTCGCCATAGGTAGAGCTATGGGGACGGTTTCTGGAAAACATCGCCATAGATAGACCTATTGTGATGGTTATTTTTTGAACGACTATTTTCATCTATTGCGATTGTTTATAACCGTCGCAATAGATGATATTGCAATAGTTACTAACCATTGCAATAACAGCTATTACGACGCTGTTGTTGTTCTG
This sequence comes from Capsicum annuum, assembly GCF_002878395.1. Classification (NCBI taxonomy): domain Eukaryota; kingdom Viridiplantae; phylum Streptophyta; class Magnoliopsida; order Solanales; family Solanaceae; genus Capsicum; species Capsicum annuum. The sequence goes on from NW_025879617.1 coordinate 301, forward strand.
ATGCAACGCCTTTTGACTACCTGTTACAACTATTTCATTACTTATTGGAACACCTATTTTCATCTATTCCAATGACATTAAACCGTTTTCATAGCATCTATTTCGACTCTTTTGTTATTCTATTGCAACGCTTTATAAATTATAACACAATATATACACATCAAAAAACAAAATCATTCATTAATAATCTCATAATTCAAATTATGCAACAAGCTAGTAATTTAAACCCAAAAGCAAAATGTAATCAAGTCCAAAATGATTAGTTAAGTTTTTACAGTGTAGCAAGTTCAAGTCACGATAAGTTTCAAAAAATTCAACACAAAATTATTGATATTAGAGCATTTATCCACAACCCAAAAATCTTCTCAAGTAAGGTCAATAGCTTCATCATTTTCTTCATATCTTTCTTCATTTTGGACACCTATAAAAAGAGAACAAATAATTTAAATTAGCACTTAAATGACAACATAAAAAGGACTATTCCACAACAAAATAAGTACGTAAACCACATATTAGTTAGCTAGTGAAGAGGCAAATCAACCAATCATGGTTAGAAAGAAATACAAACATCCAAATATGAGATGATAAAACTTAAAGAACAATTGAAATTGCCAAAAGAGAAAACTGCAGCTTCACATTTATATAGGTCTAACATATATGTGATCTAGTTAGCACGCAGTTCCACAGTTCAAAAGAGAAACACATTCCAAGATAAAAAAAACTTGATTATTCTCTAGTCTAACAATTAGATGTCCTATAATGCTGAAGGAACAGCACTTCCAAAATTACATAATACTATTTTTGAGTTTCATTTGTCATAGCCCATACGTACCAGCATATTTACATATTTAACATGTTTAACAGAATAAACCTTACACAAACCTTTCTTAGATCAAATCAAAATCATATCTGTTTAGTGATTATTAGAGAACTCAATACGTGACGAAAAGTTGAAGATGACTTGAAATTAATAGATGTAGGATCGTTGTGAACAGCAAACAACAAATATTCTACTGCACAAATGTAAAAAACAAACAGTAAAATGAAAAGTTGAAACTGTTGGCAAACTTACCAAAGGCCTAATAGCTCACGTTGATGTTGTTCCATGCATTGATATTTTACAATGATCTACATTCTACGATATGAGATATTTGTTAGAGATTAAGGTTATAAGGTTGTTTACTCATATAAGGTTATAAGGTTAAACGGGTGTCACACCTCTTTTTTAACCAAAAAGATTCGATTTTAAGTTTGAAAGGGTTTTCATTATTAAGTAACAAAATGGAGATTTGTTTCGAAAAGGACTTTTTATATTCAAAACTCAGAGTCGCCACTTGGCATAATTTGGTATGCCAAATCACCTTTGGACATCCTTTTCAAAACGGTTTTGACTCTTTATGACTGGTTTGCGAACAGAGATTGCTGCTAAGGAATTTTGTTGACCGAGGGAAAGGTGTTAGGCACCCCTCGATCCCGTGGTTCGACCACGGTCGCTCGGTGAAATGTATCGGCTAATTGGACACTATAAAATGTACAAACCACATAAACACACAAAACAAACAAAACAAAACCAATCTAACAAAATTCAAAACCAAAATAATGTCCAGTCCAAATTATACAGTCCAAAAGATACAAAAATGCAAAAATGTAAATCTTATTCTAAACTAATTTTAGACTGATGCTCTACCCGATGCCTCGGGCCTCCGTCACGAACGTCCTCCAGGTACAAAAATATTTTGGTGCATTACCCGGTGAATAAACACAAATACCTCGGGGCATTCCCCGGCCAAATGATACATTTGATCCAAAAAGCAATAAAACCAGGCCATTCAACACATGTTTCAAGCATTCAATATTCCACAATTCCTAATAATTCGCCTACCCCTTATCGTTTGCCTACCTGTTTCGACTTAAAGCATGATACTACCACATTAAACATCAACAATGAATGAAAATACAACAATATTCACTTTTTATCAATTTTCGCAATTCACGCCCATAAACAATCCATTATAATTCTCAAACGAGGTACCGTTTCATCACATAATCCAAGTAAATGAATGATGCATCAACACAAGCAACTATCCATTACCAACGGAGAACTCAACATCTAACATTCAATTCAATGCATTAAATATGACAAAACAACGAAATAAAAGAGAGTGAATAGAATTGTACCTCTATTTTTATTTCAATCCGTCAAAATTTTGATTGGACCTTCGACGGGAATACCTCGAACGACAAAGCCTCGACTACGAACTCGCGAAATGAATAAAACCCAACACTAAACTAATCTCCGAGCAACCCGAACGAGCGTTTCGATATCGTGGCCGTTTTCCGTCTTTCTCCTCTCTCTTGCGTTCACAAATCACTTCTCCCTTAATTCAGTGTTTTTCCTTCGATCTCTATCTTTATCTCCCTATCACTCAGTTTCCTCTCTCAATCGCTCCATTTTATTTTATTTTTTGCTTTTCTTCTGATTTTTCAATCTAGAAAGAGATAAGATAGATTGACTTCTTTATTACCAACTGATGAAAGAAAAGTTTGGTAGATATGTTACCTTTCTTTGACAACTCATGAAAGAAAAGTTTGGCAAGATTTGAAATTCTTTCATCTGCATCTTCCAGGCAGATGGCCAATTCATTTATATAACCTTTCACCTAGAAATGATTCACACAAATCAAGATGCTAAAAATCTACCAT
>NW_025879618.1:0-878 GCF_002878395.1 Capsicum annuum
CATAGAGTATCGAATAAAATTTCCAACGATATGTGGATCATCCAAAACGGACACCCCAGCGACGAATTATGAACATTCCGATCAAACCGTGAATAGTAGTGAACAGTAAAATATGTAGGAAAAAGTACTGAGGCTTAGCGTATTTTTGTGCAAAATTTAAATGATCATAACTCCTTGTACATAATGATCTTGGTGATCTACTATATATCAACGGAAAGCTCTACGAGTCCTCTTTCCAATGAAATTGGTTTCATCCAATTTATCTATCGGAGGAAAAAGTTATGGTCGATATACTTCAGCCTATCAAAAGTGAATTTTTGGGTCAAATTCAAATGATCATAACTCCTCGTACACAATGATTTGGGTGAGATACTATATATAAACGGTAATATATGAGAGTCCCCATTCTAATGAAATTTGTTTCATCCAATTTGGATAGCGGAGTAAAACGTTATGGTTTATCTACTTCAGACTATCAAAACTGTCCACCAAAGGACATATTCGAGAATTATTTGATTTTTAGGAGCGTTTTGGTCATTTCCCCTCACTCAAAATCCGTCCAAACCCTATATTAAAGCCTATTAGAAGCATTATATGTTATATTTCATCAAATTCCCTCAAAAAGAAAACGCTAAGCTTCTACATTCAACTTCAAGAACCTCCAAAGTTCACCATTAATTCTGCAAATTTATTCAAGATCTCCAAGAACCATCATTCAAAGGCACGATTAACATCTCAAAAATGAGTATCGATCTAAAGTTCATCATTCAAGGTATGTGGAGTTTTTCAACAAGAACTCTCTTTCATTCTTGTGCCCAATAGTAATTTTCTTTACAAAGGCATGATTTTTATTTGATTTTTATGAATTTGAAGCATAA
>NW_025879618.1:978-1949 GCF_002878395.1 Capsicum annuum
TCTTGTGCCCAATAGTAATTTTCTTTACAAAGGCATGATTTTTATTTGATTTTTATGAATTTGAAGCATGAACCCATATATTATGATGATTATTATGAAATCTTGATGTTTATAATTTTGAAAGATGAATTTACATGTGTGTAGATATAAAGCATGAATCTTGAACGATATTTATCATGATTTTGATATTTGGGTCGTGAATCACCATTGGAAATTGTGTTTTTTTGAGAAAGTGTGTGTTATAAGAACGTTGATGTTGCATATTTGAGATATTTTGAATGATATGACCTTTTGGTCTTAATGGAGTTGTTTCGAACTCGAGTGTGAAAGAAATCCACAACGTGGTTGATTTTGATAGATGGGAAGTATGATGGCTCCCGATGTATATTTATATATTACTTAAATTGTTTTGTTGTGGATTGTCTTTGAAATGATATGAGCTAAGTCTGGGAGAAATCTTTAGCACCGAGTGGGAGGTATAAAGCGACCTTACTTCCCTAGAACTACGTGCCCTCGTAGGAGTGAGCCTGAGGCTGATTTATGTAGTGATCACTAGTTTGTGTGGATTTGATATCGATAGTCCTAATCGGATGGTAAGGATAGGATGGCTCTCCCCAACGTGGGTTGTACGTTGGACTCCATATATCTCACATGGTTTATGTCGGTTATAGGATCTCCCAGTGTGTGTGTGTTTCCTTGTGTTTATGGTGAATGGTTAAGTGATTTGAAAGTGGAATTGTGAAAGTTACTCTTTCGAAATATTTAAATGATATTTACATTATGAGAATTGATGTTCTTTATGAACTAAACGTGATTGACAAATTATATGATGACTCACATGTGTTATTGTACTTATTTCATCCTCTCATGATTATGATGATTTTCTTCGGGCTATGTGAGTCTTTCATATATCCTGCATATTTCTTATAAATATTTATGATGATGATGTTTATAAAACTGCATACACCCCC